>NC_138302.1:7500000-7522500 GCF_965601325.2 Salmo salar | reverse complement strand
CTCTCCATCCCCCTCCTCGCTCCCTCCCATCCTCCCTCTCTCCCTCCTCCCTCCCTCCCTCCATCCCCCTCCTCCCTTTCTCCCTCCTCCCTCTCTCCATCCCCCTCCTCGCTCCCTCCCACCCTTCCTCTCTCCCTCTCTCCCTCCTCCCTCTCTCCATCCCCCTCCTCGCTCCCTCCCACCCTTCCTCTCTCCCTCTATCCCTCCTCCCTCTCTCCATCCCCCTCCTCGCTCCCTCCCTCCCTCGAGGGAGCCTACAGAGTAAAGAGAGAGGGAGCTTCGTTCCATCTTCTATACACTATACACACAACAGTATGTGGACACCCCTTCAGATTAGTGGATTTTGCTATTTCAGCCACACTCTTTGCTGACGGGTGTATAAAATCGAGCACACTGCCATGCAATCGCCATAGACAAACATTGGAAGAGCTCAGTGACTTTCAACATGGCAACGTCATAGGATGGCACCTTTCCAACAAGTCAGTTCGTCACTTTTCTGCCCTGCTAGAGCTGCCCCGGTCAACTGTAAGTGCTGTTATTGTGAAGTGGAAACGTCTAGGAGCAACAACTGCTCAGCCGAGAACTGGTAGGCCACACAAGCTCACAGAACGGCACTGCCGAGTGCTGAAGCCTACTTGATTGTAATAGCGATCACTGTTGCCTCTGGTGTCCAATTTCAAAGTCTTGAGCAACCTGGCTCTGTGTGTGTGTGTGTGTGTGTGTGGTGTGTGTGTGTGTGTGTGTGTGTGTGTGTGTGTGTGTGTGTGTGTGTGTGTGTGTGTGTGTGTGTGTGTGTGTGTGTGTGTGTGTGTGTGTGTGTGTGTTATTTCAGCTGTATTAGTTGGTCTCTGTCTTCTGCCAAGCTTTCAGCACCACCATCATAATAAACAACACAGCTAATACTGATAATATTGATACTGCTGAGCACTCTGTCTGTTACTATGGCTCTCTGTCTACCTACACACCCTAGCTACAGCAGTATTAACACACACACACAGAGAGAGAGAGAGATAGAAACACTCTGATAGAAACACTCTGGATAGAAACACTCTGATAGAAACACTCTGATAGAAACACTCTGGACAGCAACTCTCTGATAGAAACACTCTGGACAGAAACACTCTGGACAGAAACACTCTGGACAGAAACACTCTGATAGAAACACTCTGGATAGAAACACTCTGGATAGAAACACTCTGATAGAAACACTCTGGATAGAACATACATCAACATAGCAAGCAGATCGATGACCCATCGATGATGTCGTCCCCACAGTGACCATACGCACATACCCCAACCAGAAGCCATGGATTACAGGCAACATCCGCACTAAGCAAAAGGCTAGAGCTGCCGCTTTCAAGGAGCGGGACACTAACCCGGAAGCTTATAAGAAATCCCGCTATGCCCTCCGACGAACCATCAAACAGGCAAAGCATCAAAACAGGACTAAGATCAAATCGTACTACACCGGCTCTGACGCTCGTCGGATGTGGCAGGGCATGCAAACCATTACAGACTACAAAGGGAAGCACAGCCCTAAGCTGCCCAGTGACACGAGCCTATCAGACGAGCTAAATAACTTCTATGCTCGCATGAGGCAAACAACACTGAAACATGCATGAGAGCACCAGCTGTTCTGGAAGACTGTGTGTTCACGCTCTCCGCAGCCGATGTGAGTAAGACCTTTAAACAGGTCAACATTCACAAGGACGCAGGGCCAGATGGATTACCAGGACGTGTACTGTGAGCATGCGCTGACCAACTGGTAAGTGTCTTCATTGACGTTTTCAACCTCTCCCTGTCTGAGTCTGTAATACCAACATGTTTTAAACAGACCACCATAGTGCCTGTGCCCAAGAACACTAAGGTAACCTGCCTAAATGACTACTGACCCTTAGCACTCACGTCTGTAGCCATGAAGTGCTTTGAAAGGCTGGTCATGGCTCACATCAACAACATTATCCCAGAAACCTTAGACCCACTCCAATTTGCATACCACCCTAACAGAGCCACAGATGATGCAATCTCTATATCACTCCACACTGCCGTTTCCCACCTGGACAAAAGGAACACCTATGTGAGAATGCTACTCATTGACTACAGCTCAGCGTTCAACACCATAGTGCCCTCAAAGCTCATCAATAAGCTAAGGACCCTGGGACTAAACACCTCCCTCTGCAACTGGATCCTGGACTTCCTGACAGGCCGCCCCCAGGTGGTAAGGGTAGGTAACAAGGACCATGCCTCAGGACTACCTGGCTTGATGACTCCTTGCTGTCCCCAGTTCACCTGGCCGTGCTGCTGCTCCAGTTCCAACTGTTCTGCCTGCAGCTATGGAACCCTGACCTGTTCACCGGACGTGCTACCTGTCCCAGACCTGCTGTTTTCAACTCTCTAGAGACAGCAGGAGTGGTAGAGATACTCTCAAAGATCGGCTATGAAAAAGCCAACTGACACTTACTCTTGTGTTACTGACTTGTTGCACCCTCGACAACTACTATGATTATTATTATTTGACAATGCTGGTCATTTATGAACATTTGAACATCTAGGCCATGTGCTGTTATAATCTCCACCCGGCACAGCCAGAAGAGGACTGGCCACCCCTCATAGCCTGGTTCCTCTCTAGGTTTCTTCCTAGGTCTTGGCCTTTCTAGGGAGTTTTTCCTAGCCACCGTGCTTCTACACCTGCATTGCTTGCTGTTTGGGGTTTTAGGCTGGGTTTCTGTACAGCACTTTGCGATATCAGCTGATGTAAGAAGGGCTATATAAATACATTTGATTTGATTTGAACAACTCATCCGCCACGCTGAACCTCAACACAGGGGCCCCTCAGGGGTGCCTGCTCAGTCCCCTCCTGTACTCCCTATTCACTCATGACTGTGTGGCCAGGCATGACTCCAACACCATCATTAAGTTTGACACAATAGTGGTAAGCCTGATCACCGACAATGACGAGACAGCCTATAGGGATTAGGTCAGAGACCTGGCCGTGTGGTGACAGGATAACAACCTCTCCCTCAACGTGATCAAGACAAAGGAGATGATTGTGGACTACAGGAAAAAGAGGACCAAGCACACCCCCATTCTCATCGACGGGGCAGCAGTGAAGCAGGTTGAGAGCTTCAAGTTCCTTGGTGTCCACATCACCAACAAACTAACATGGTCCAAACACACCACGACAGTCGTGAAGAGGGCACAACAAAGCCTATTCCCTCTCAGGAGACTGAAAAGATTTGGCATGGATCCTCAGATCCTCAAAAGGTTCTACAGCTGTACCATCGAGAGCATCCTGACTGGTTGCATCACTGTCTGGTATGGCAACTGCTCGGCCTCCGGCCGCAAGGCACTACAGAGGGTAGTACGAACGACCCAGTACATCACTGGGGCCAAGGTTCCTGTCATCCAGGACCTCTATACCAGGCAGTGTCAGAGGAAGGTCCTAAAAATTGTCAAAGACTAAAGCTACCCTAGTCATAGACTGTTCTCTTTGCTACCGCACGGCAAGCGGTACCAGAGCGCCAAGTCTAGGACCACTCCCGTAGGGGTGAGAGGGCCAAGAGACCAGAGGTGGCAAAACGGAGTGCTCGGGTTGGGCTGCAGGGTTTGAGCAGAGCCTGATGGTAGGGAGGGGCAGTTCATCTACTTGCTCCGTAGGTAAAGCACCCGGATCTTGAAGTGGATGAGCGCTTCCACTGGAAGCCAGTGGAGTGAGTGGAGGAGCGGGGTGACATGAGACAACTTGGGGAGGTTGAACACCAGGTGGGCTGCGGCATTTCTGGATAAGTTGCAGGGGTTTGATGGCACAAGCGGGGAGCCCAGCCAACAGAGAGTTGCAGTAGTCCAGACGGAGAGGACAAGTGCCTGGATTAGGACCTGAGCCATTTCCTGTGTAAGGTAGGGTCGTACTCTACGGATGTTGTAGAGCATGAACCTGCAGGAGCGTGTACTGCTTTGATATTTGCATAGAATGACAGGGTTTTGTCCAGGGTCACGCAAAATGCCCTTTGCACTCTGGGAGGAGAGACACTGTTGAATTTTCAACTGTGATGGAGAGGTATTGGAGCGGGCTGTCTAAAAGAAGAGGAGCTCTGTCTTGTTGAGGTTGAGCTTGAGGTGGTGGGACAACATCCAAGCTGAGATATCTGCAGGCACGCAGAGATGTATGTCGCCACCTGGGTGTCAGAATGGGACTGAATGTGTTCAACTCCAAAAACATTCCCAGAAATTTCCACCCAGATCTTTCCCAGTGTAATTTAGTAGTTTTATCCCATCTCAGACACATCTGAGAGCATATTGGGAAAGACAGGTGAGATGCTTCCGGATGGGAACGCTGAAAAGACAGACAGACTTCCTGATCAACAAGAGATTAAACACTACGGCACACAGACACACACACACAGACACACACACACAGAGAGACACACACACAGAAACACACACACAGACACACACACACAGACACACACACCGAAACACACACACACACACACACACACACACACACACACACACACACACACACACACACACACCACACACACACACACACACACACACACACACACACACACACACACACAGACACACACACACATAGTGACACACACACACACAGAGACAAACACACAGAGAGACACACAAACACACACACAGACACACACACACAGAGACACACACACACACACACACCGTGCAGACACACACACACACCGTGCAGACACACACACACACGGCTGCCAATTAATCAGCCAATAAAAGTGTCTGCTGCAAGTGAAGAGCAAACTGTTAATCATAGTGTTAGTACTAATGACATCTAACACAAACCCCCACCATCCTGAGGTAAAACACACGGAGTCACAGTGTTCTCCACATCACTTTCTAACTACAGACCACCCTGAGGTAAAACACACGGAGTCACAGTGCTTCTCCACATCACTTTCTAACTACAGACCACCCTGAGGTAAAACACACGGAGTCACAGTGTTCTCCACATCACTTTCTAACTACAGACCACCCTGAGGTAAAACACACGGAGTCACAGTGTTCTCCACATCTCTAACTACAGACCATCCTGAGGTGAAACACACGGAGTCACAGTGTTCTCCACATCTCTTTCTAACTACAGACCATCCTGAGGTAAAACACAAGGAGTCACAGTGTTCTCTACATCTCTAGCTACAGACCATCCTGAGGTGAAACACAAGGAGTCACAGTGTTCTCCACATCTCTTTCTAACTACAGACCACCCTGGGGTGAAACACACGGAGTCACAGTGTTCTCCACATCTCTTTCTAACTACAGACCACCCTGAGGTAAAATACAAGTAGTCACTGTCACGTCCTGACCTTAGAAAGCTTTTATTTTTCTATGGTAGAGTAGGTCAGGGCGTGACAGAGGGTTTTGTCTAGTTTATTTATGTCTATGTTGGTTCTAGTTTCTTTTTTCTATGTTGGGATTTTGTCTAGTTTATGTATTTCTATGTGGGGTTCTAGTTGTTGTTTTTCTATGTTTTTGGGGGGGGATGATCTCCAATTAGAGGCAGCTGGTCATCGTTGTCTCTAATTGGGGATCATATTTAAGTGGTTGTTTTTCCCACCTGGGTTTGTGGGAGATTATTTTGAGTAAGTGTATGTTGCACCTCTTCGTCAGGGTTTGTTGTTTTGTTTATTAGTATGTCTTGCATAGTTTCACAGTTTAAATAAAATGTGGAACGAAACACACGCTGCGCTTTGGTCCCATTCTTCAGACAGCCGTGACAGTCACAGTGTTCTCTACATCTCTTTCTAACTACAGACCACCCTGAGGTAAAACACACGGAGTCACAGTGTTCTCCACATCTCTTTCTAACTACAGACCACCCTGAGGTAAAACACACGGAGTCACAGTGTTCTCCACATCACTTTCTAACTACAGACCATCCTGAGGTGAGAACACACGGAGTCACAGTGTTCTCCACATCTCTTTCTAACTACAGACCACCCTGAGGTAAAACACACGGAGTCACAGTGTTCTCCACATCACTTTCTAACTACAGACCATCCTGAGGTGAGAACACACGGAGTCACAGTGTTCTCCACATCTCTTTCTAACTACAGACCACCCTGAGGTAAAACACACGGAGTCACAGTGTTCTCCACATCTCTTTCTAACTACAGACCACCCTGAGGTGAAACACACGGAGTCACAGTGTTCTCCACATCTCTTTCTAACTACAGACCACCCTGAGGTAGAACACACGGAGTCACAGTGTTCTCCACATCTCTTTCTAACTACAGACCACCCTGAGGTAAAACACACGGAGTCACAGTGTTCTCCACATCTCTTTCTAACTACAGACCACCCTGAGGTAAAACACACGGAGTCACAGTGTTCTCCACATCTCTTTCTAACTACAGACCACCCTGAGGTAAAACACACGGAGTCACAGTGTTCTCCACATCTCTTTCTAACTACAGACCACCCTGAGGTAAAACACACGGAGTCACAGTGTTCTCCACATCTCTTTCTAACTACAGACCATCCTGAGGTAGAACACATGGAGTCACAGTCGACTCTTTCTAACTACAGACCGTGTAACAAACTCAACATGCTGCCAAATGTTCAGGCAGTACATTTTTTTTATTGAATATTAAAACATACAATCTACCTACATTACATTCAGTCATCTAGGAGACTCCCATCCAGAGACTCACAGGAGCAACCAGGTCAAGCCCCGTCCAAGGGCACGTTGACAGATCTCCCACCAAGTCAAATCGAGGACCCGAACCAGCGACCTCTCGGCCACCGGCCCAAGCTCCCAACCGCCAGACCACCATGATCCCCCCACAGTCCCCCCTCTCCAGTTAAACATCCCAACTCCACCACTCAGCTAGTTAGACCCCCATGATCCCCCCACAGTCCCCCCTCTCCAGTTAAACATCCCAACTCCACCACTCAGCTAGTTAGACCCCCATGATCCCCCCACAGTCCCCCCTCTCCAGTTAAACATCCCAACTCCACCACTCAGCTAGTTAGACCCCCATGATCCCCCCACAGTCCCCCCTCTCCAGTTAAACATCCCAACTCCACCACTCAGCTAGTTAGACCCCCATGATCCCCCCACAGTCCCCCCTCTCCAGTTAAACATCCCAACTCCACCACTCAGCTAGTTAGACCACCATGATCCCCCCACAGTCCCCCCTCTCCAGTTAAACATCCCAACTCCACCACTCAGCTAGTTAGACCCCCATGATCCCCCCACAGTCCCCCCTCTCCAGTTAAACATCCCAACTCCACCACTCAGCTAGTTAGACCCCCATGATCCCCCCACAGTCCCCCCTCTCCAGTTAAACATCCCAACTCCACCACTCAGCTAGTTAGACCCCCATGATCCCCCCACAGTCCCCCCTCTCCAGTTAAACATCCCAACTCCACCACTCAGCTAGTTAGACCCCCATGATCCCCCCACAGTCCCCCCTCTCCAGTTAAACATCCCAACTCCACCACTCAGCTAGTTAGACCCCCATGATCCCCCCACAGTCCCCCCCTCTCTTAGTTAGGCTAATGAACACACAGACACAGACACACATACACACACAGTAACACAATACACACACAGTAACACAATACACACACACTAACACAATACACACACAGTAACACAATACACACACAGTAACACAATACACACACACTAACACAATACACACACAGTAACACAATACACACACAGTAACACAATACACAAACAGTAACACAATACACACACACTAACACAATACACACACAGTAACACAATACACACACAGTAACACAATACACAAACAGTAACACATTACACACACAGTAACACAATACACACACAGTAAGACATTACACACACAGTAACACAATACACAAACAGTAACACAATACACACACAGTAACACAATACACACACAGTAAGACATTACACACACAGTAACACGAAACACACACACTAACACAATACACAAACAGTAACACAATACACACACAGTAACACAATACACACACAGTAAGACAATACACACACAGTAACACGAAACACACACACTAACACAATACACAAACAGTAACACAATACACACACAGTAACACAATACACAAACAGTAACACAATACACACATAGTAACACGAAACACACACAGTAACACAATACACACACAGTAACACGAAACACACACAGTAACACAATACACACACTAACACAATACACCCACAGTAACACAACACACACCCCTCCTCTCGCTGTTGTTCCAATCATACAGGTCTCTCCTAATTTGCTGAGGTAGAAAAGCAATTTATTAACTGTTATCTCAGGGCTTGTACTCACACACCACACACACACACACACACACACACACACACACACACACACACACACACACACACACACACACACAGACTTGATGAAACACAGCCACCTTTAGCAGCGTTGGTTGTTGCTCCACTAGAGCAGCAGTTAATATCACCTCATATTTAACACATTAAACTGCAGCCTGTAATCAAGTGACAACACAGCCTCCTGGGGAGAAGCTGTTTCCATAGCTACCAGGTAACTAATGACTCCCTACAACAGAATAGTCAAATCAATCTCTCTCTCTCTCTCTCTCTCTGTCTCTCTCTCTCTGTCTCTCTCTGTCTTTCTCTCTCTGTCTCTCTGTCTCTCTCTCTGTCTCTCTCTGTCTCTCTCTGTCTCTCTCTCTCTCTGTCTCTCTCTGTCTCTCTCTCTCTCTGTCTCTCTGTCTCTGTCTCTCTCTCTCTCTCTGTCTGTCTCTGTCTCTCTCTCTCAGCAACAAGAGACAGTGGAACAGGGTGAGGAGAAGGAGAGGACAGGGCTAATCTTTGGTAATCTGACAGATTAGGAGGTTTAGAGAGCAGGTGAATGATTCATATCCACATGAAACACGTATTTTAGACCCACACACACACACGGTACACACACACACACACAAACACACACACACATGGTACACACGCACACGGTACACACACACATACACACACATGGTACACACACACACACGGTACACACACACACACACACACACACACACACGGTACACACACACATACACACACACGGTACACACACGGTACACACACACACGGTACACACACGGCACACACACACACACACTCATGTAAATCTACCCTATTAGTGTCAGGGGAGTTAGAGAGGGATTACGACTATGCTAAAATGTCAGGATTTCTCTCTCCATCTCCCCCTCCCTCTGCCCTTCTCTCTCTCTTTCCTCCCTCTCCTTCCTCTCTCTCTCTCCCTGCATCTCTCTCCCTATGCCTCTCTCCATCTCCCCTCCCTCTACCCTTCTCTCTCTCTTTCCTCCCTCTCCTTCCTCTCTCTCTCTCCCTGCATCTCTCTCCTCCCCCTCCCTCTACCCTTCTCTCTCTCTTTCCTCCCTCTCCTTCCTCTCCCTCTCTCCCTGCATCTCTCTCCATCTCCCCCTCCCTCTGCCCTTCTCTCTCTCTTTCCTCCCTCTCCTTCCTCTCTCTCTCCCTGCATCTCTCTCCATCTCCCCCTCCCTCTGCTCTCTCTCCATCTCCCCCTCCCTCTACCCTTCTCTCTCTCCTCCCTCTCCTTCCTCTCCCTGCATCTCTCTCCATCTCCCCCTCCCTCTACCCTTCTCTCTCTCTCTCCCCTCTCCTCCTCTCCCTGCATCTCTCTCCATCTCCCCCTCCCTCTGCCCTTCTCTCTCTCTTTCCTCCCTCTCCTTCCTCTCCCTCTCTCCCTGCATCTCTCTCCCTCCCCCTCCCTCTACCCTTCTCTCTCTCCTCCCTCTCCTTCCTCTCCCTGCATCTCTCTCCATCTCCCCCTCCCTCTACCCTTCTCTCTCTCTTTCCTCCCTCTCCTTCCTCTCCCTCTCTCCCTGTCTCTCCATCTCCCCCTCCCTCTACCCTTCTCTCTCTCTTTCCTCCCTCTCCTTCCTCTCCCTCTCTCCTGCATCGCTCTCTCCTATGCCTCTCTCCATCTCCCCCTCCCTCTACCCTTCTCTCTCTCCTCCCTCTCCCTCTCTCCCTGCATCTCTCTCTCCCTATGCCTCTCTCCATCTCCCCCTTCCTCTACCCTTCTGTCTCTCCCCCTCTCTCTCGCTAGTCTCTCCCTATTCCCCTCCCTCTACCCTTCTCTCTCTCTCCCTCTCCTCTCTCTCCTTCCTCTCCCTCTCTCCTTGCATCTCTCTCCCTATCCCCCTTTCTTCTCCTCTCTCTCTCCCCCTCTCCCCTTCCTCACTCTCTCCATCTCTACTCCCTGTCCTTCCTCTCCCTCTCTCCCTGCATCTCTCTCTCCCTATGCCTCTTTCCATCTCTCCCCCCTCCACCTCTCTCTCTCCCCCCTCCCCCTCCCTCCACCTCTCTCTCTCTCCCCCTCTCTCTCACTAGTCTCTCCCCCTCCCCCTCCATCCACCTCTCTCTCTCTCCCCCTCTCTCTCACTAGTCTCTCCCCCTCCCCCTCCCTCCACCTCTCTCTCTCTCTCCCCCTCGCTCCACCCTTCTCCCCCCCTCTCTCTCCCTATGCCTCTTTCCATCTCCCCCTCCCTCCACCTCTCCCCCACTCTCTGTCTCAGGTCATCAACCCGACCCTAGGCAACACAGTGACGAGGGTCTGTTTGTAATGATGGATAGTTTTGGTATGGAGGATCACTAGCTTCTCCCTTGTAATACAATACAACATAGTGTCTAGATGGAGATCAAAGAGGTTCTATTCAATCATCTCATCATTTCATCAAATACCTTCACTAAAACCACGGCAAAGGTTTTACCTGAAAACTATGTGTTTATTGAATGGCGACGTTCTGCTACGTCTGTTGATTAGAGTCCCCAGATTATTTATCCTTTATGGACGTAGTCAGAGACAAAGTCCCTCTGTGTTTCCTGGTCTGGTTCTACCCTCTCTGTATCTCTCTCTAGGGTCTGGTTCTCCCTCGCTGTATCTCTCTCTAGGGTCTGGTTCTCCCTCTCTGTATCTCTCTCTAGGGTCTGGTTCTCCCTCTGTGTATCTCTCTCTAGGGTCTGGTTCTCCCTCTCTGTATCTCTCTCTAGGGTCTGGTTCTCCCTCTGTGTATCTCTCTCTAGGGTCTGGTTCTCCCTCTCTGTATCTCTCTCTAAGGTCTGAGTTCTCCCTCTCTGTATCTCTCTCTAGGGTCAGGTTCTACCCTCTCTGTATCTCTCTCTAGGGTCTGGTTCTCCCTCTCTTTATCTCTCTCTAGGGTCTGGTTCTCCCTCTCTTTCTGGTTTTCCCTCTCTGTATCTCTCTCTAGGGTCAGGTTCTACCCTCTCTGTATCTCTCTCTAGGGTCTGGTTCTCCCTCTCTGTATCTCTCTCTAGGGTCAGGTTCTACCCTCTCTGTATCTCTCTCTAGGGTCAGGTTCTACCCTCTCTGTATCTCTCTCTAGGGTCTGGTTCTCCCTCTCTGTATCTCTCTCTAGGGTCTGGTTCTCCCTCTCTGTATCTCTCTCTAGGGTCTGGTTCTACCCTCTCTGTATCTCTCTCTAGGGTCTGGTTCTCCCTCTCTGTATCTCTCTCTAGGGTCTGGTTCTCCATCTCTGTATCTCTCTCTAGGGTCAGGTTCTACCCTCTCTGTATCTCTCTCTAGGGTCTGGTTCTCCCTCTCTGTATCTCTCTCTAGGGACTGGTTCTCCCTCTCTGTATCTCTCTCTAGGGTCTGGTTCTATCCTCTCTGTATCTCTCTCTACGGTCTGGTTCTCCCTGTGTATCTCTCTCTAGGGTCTGGTTCTCCCTCTCTGTATCTCTCTTTAGGGTCTGGTTCTCCCTCTCTGTATGTCTCTCTAGGGTTTGGTTCTCCCTCTCTGTATCTCTCTCTAGGGTCTGGTTCTCCCCCTCTGTATCTCTCTCTACGGTCTGGTTCTCCCTCTCTGTATCTCTCTCTACGGTCTGGTTCTCCCTCGCTGTATCTCTCTCTAGGGTCTGGTTCTCCCTCTCTGTATCTCTCTCTAGGGTCTGGTTCTCCTCTCTGTCTGGTTCTCCCTCTCTGTATCTCTCTCTAGGGTCTGGTTCTCCCTCTCTGTATCTCTCTCTACGGTCTGGTTCTCCCTCTCTGTATCTCTCTCTAGGGTCAGGTTCTACCCTCTCTGTATCTCTCTCTAGGGTCTGGTTCTCCCTCTCTGTATCTCTCTCTAGGGTCTGGTTCTCCCTCTCTGTATCTCTCTCTAGGGTCTGGTTCTACCCTCTCTGTATCTCTCTCTAGGGTCTGGTTCTCCCTCTCTGTATCTCTCTCTAGGGTCTGGTTCACCCTCTCTGTATCTCTCTCTAGGGTCAGGTTCTACCCTCTCTGTATCTCTCTCTAGGGTCTGGTTCTCCCTCTCTGTATCTCTCTCTACGGTCTGGTTCTCCCTGTGTATCTCTCTCTAGGGTCTGGTTCTCCCTCTCTGTATCTCTCTCTACGATCTGGTTCTACCCTCTCTGTATCTCTCTCTAGGGTCTGGTTCTCCCTCTCTGTATCTCTCTCTAGGGTCTGGTTCTCCCTCTCTGTATCTCTCTCTAGGGTCTGGTTCTCCCTCTCTGTAACTCTCTCTAGGGTCTGGTTCTCCCTCTCTGTATCTCTCTCTAGGGTCTGGTTCTCCCTCTCTGTCTGGTTTTCCCTCTCTGTATCTCTCTCTAGGGTCTGGTTCTCCCTCTCTGTATCTCTCTCTAGGGTCTGGTTCTCCCTCTCTGTATCTCTCTCTAGGGTCAGGTTCTACCCTCTCTGTATCTCTCTCTAGGGTCTGGTTCTCCCTCTCTGTATCTCTCTCTAGGGTCAGGTTCTACCCTCTCTGTATCTCTCTCTAGGGTCAGGTTCTACCCTCTCTGTATCTCTCTCTAGGGTCTGGTTCTCCCTCTCTGTATCTCTCTCTAGGGTCTGGTTCTCCCTCTCTGTATCTCTCTCTAGGGTCTGGTTCTACCCTCTCTGTATCTCTCTCTAGGGTCTGGTTCTCCCTCTCTGTATCTCTCTCTAGGGTCTGGTTCTCCCTCTCTGTATCTCTCTCTAGGGTCAGGTTCTACCCTCTCTGTATCTCTCTCTAGGGTCTGGTTCTCCCTCTCTGTATCTCTCTCTAGGGACTGGTTCTCCCTCTCTGTATCTCTCACTAGGGTCTGGTTCTATCCTCTCTGTATCTCTCTCTACGGTCTGGTTCTCCCTGTGTATCTCTCTCTAGGGTCTGGTTCTCCCTCTCTGTATCTCTCTTTAGGGTCTGGTTCTCCCTCTCTGTATCTCTCTCTAGGGTTTGGTTCTCCCTCTCTGTATCTCCCTCTAGGGTCTGGTTCTCCCCCTCTGTATCTCTCTCTACGGTCTGGTTCTCCCTCTCTGTATCTCTCTCTACGGTCTGGTTCTCCCTCGCTGTATCTCTCTCTAGGGTCTGGTTCTCCCTCTCTGTATCTCTCTCTAGGGTCTGGTTCTCCCTCTCTGTATCTCTCTCTAGGGTCTGGTTCTCCTCTCTGTCTGGTTCTCCCTCTCTGTATCTCTCTCTAGGGTCTGGTTCTCCCTCTCTGTATCTCTCTCTACGGTCTGGTTCTCCCTCTCTGTATCTCTCTCTAGGGTCAGGTTCTACCCTCTCTGTATCTCTCTCTAGGGTCTGGTTCTCCCTCTCTGTATCTCTCTCTAGGGTCTGGTTCTCCCTCTCTGTATCTCTCTCTAGGATCTGGTTCTACCCTCTCTGTATCTCTCTCTAGGGTCTGGTTCTCCCTCTCTGTATCTCTCTCTAGGGTCTGGTTCTCCCTCTCTGTATCTCTCTCTAGGGTCAGGTTCTACCCTCTCTGTATCTCTCTCTAGGGTCTGGTTCTCCCTCTCTGTATCTCTCTCTACGGTCTGGTTCTCCCTGTGTATCTCTCTCTAGGGTCTGGTTCTCCCTCTCTGTATCTCTCTCTACGATCTGGTTCTACCCTCTCTGTATCTCTCTCTAGGGTCTGGTTCTCCCTCTCTGTATCTCTCTCTAGGGTCTGGTTCTCCCTCTCTGTATCTCTCTCTAGGGTCTGGTTCTCCCTCTCTGTATCTCTCTCTAGGGTCTGGTTCTCCCTCTCTGTATCTCTCTCTAGGGTCTGGTTCTCCCTCTCTGTATCTCTCTCTAGGGACTGGTTCTCCCTCTCTGTATCTCTCTCTACGGTCTGGTTCTCCCTGTGTATCTCTCTCTAGGGTCTGGTTCTCCCTCTCTGTATCTCTCTCTAGGGTCTGGTTCTCCCTCTCTGTATCTCTCTCTAGGGTTTGGTTCTCCCTCTCTGTATCTCTCTCTAGGGGTCTGGTTCTCCCCCTCTGTATCTCTCTCTACGGTCTGGTTCTCCCTCTCTGTATCTCTCTCTACGGTCTGGTTCTCCCTCGCTGTATCTCTCTCTAGGGTCTGGTTCTCCCTCTCTGTATCTCTCTCTAGGGTCTGGTTCTCCCTCTCTGTATCTCTCTAGGGTCTGGTTCTCCTCTCTGTCTGGTTCTCCCTCTCTGTATCTCTCTCTAGGGTCTGGTTCTCCCTCTCTGTATCTCTCTCTACGGTCTGGTTCTCCCTCTCTGTATCTCTCTCTACGGTCTGGTTCTCCCTCGCTGTATCTCTCTCTAGGGTCTGGTTCTCCCTCTCTGTATCTCTCTCTAGGGTCTGGTTCTCCCTCTCTCTATCTCTCTCTAGGGTCTGGTTCTACCCTCTCTGTATCTCTCTCTACGGTCTGGTTCTCCCTCTCTGTATCTCTCTCTAGGGTCTGGTTCTACCCTCTCTGTATCTCTCTCTAGGGTCTGGTTCTCCCTCTCTGTATCTCTCTCTAGGGTCTGGTTCTCCCTCTCTGTATCTCTCTCTAGGGTCAGGTTCTACCCTCTCTGTATCTCTCTCTAGGGTCAGGTTCTACCCTCTCTGTATCTCTCTCTAGGGTCTGGTTCTCCCTCTCTGTATCTCTCTCTAGGGTCTGGTTCTCCCTCTCTGTATCACTCTCTAGGGTCTGGTTCTACCCTCTCTGTATCTCTCTCTAGGGTCTGGTTCTCCCTCTCTGTATCTCTCTCTAGGGTCTGGTTCTCCCTCTCTGTATCTCTCTCTAGGGTCAGGTTCTACCCTCTCTGTATCTCTCTCTAGGGTCTGGTTCTCCCTCTCTGTATCTCTCTCTAGGGACTGGTTCTCCCTCTCTGTATCTCTCTCTAGGGTCTGGTTCTATCCTCTCTGTATCTCTCTCTACGGTCTGGTTCTCCCTGTGTATCTCTCTCTAGGGTCTGGTTCTCCCTCTCTGTATCTCTCTTTAGGGTCTGGTTCTCCCTCTCTGTATCTCTCTCTAGGGTTTGGTTCTCCCTCTCTGTATCTCTCTCTAGGGTCTGGTTCTCCCCCTCTGTATCTCTCTCTACGGTCTGGTTCTCCCTCTCTGTATCTCTCTCTACGGTCTGGTTCTCCCTCGCTGTATCTCTCTCTAGGGTCTGGTTCTCCCTCTCTGTATCTCTCTCTAGGGTCTGGTTCTCCCTCTCTGTATCTCTCTCTAGGGTCTGGTTCTCCTCTCTGTCTGGTTCTCCCTCTCTGTATCTCTCTCTAGGGTCTGGTTCTCCCTCTCTGTATCTCTCTCTACGGTCTGGTTCTCCCTCTCTGTATCTCTCTCTAGGGTCAGGTTCTACCCTCTCTGTATCTCTCTCTAGGGTCTGGTTCTCCCTCTCTGTATCTCTCTCTAGGGTCTGGTTCTCCCTCTCTGTATCTCTCTCTAGGGTCTGGTTCTACCCTCTCTGTATCTCTCTCTAGGGTCTGGTTCTCCCTCTCTGTATCTCTCTCTAGGGTCTGGTTCTCCCTCTCTGTATCTCTCTCTAGGGTCAGGTTCTACCCTCTCTGTATCTCTCTCTAGGGTCTGGTTCTCCCTCTCTGTATCTCTCTCTACGGTCTGGTTCTCCCTGTGTATCTCTCTCTAGGGTCTGGTTCTCCCTCTCTGTATCTCTCTCTACGATCTGGTTCTACCCTCTCTGTATCTCTCTCTAGGGTCTGGTTCTCCCTCTCTGTATCTCTCTCTAGGGTCTGGTTCTCCCTCTCTGTATCTCTCTCTAGGGTCTGGTTCTCCCTCTCTGTATCTCTCTCTAGGGTCTGGTTCTCCCTCTCTGTATCTCTCTCTAGGGTCTGGTTCTCCCTCTCTGTATCTCTCTCTAGGGACTGGTTCTCCCTCTCTGTATCTCTCTCTAGGGTCTGGTTCTATCCTCTCTGTATCTCTCTCTACGGTCTGGTTCTCCCTGTGTATCTCTCTCTAGGGTCTGGTTCTCCCTCTCTGTATCTCTCTTTAGGGTCTGGTTCTCCCTCTCTGTATCTCTCTCTAGGGTTTGGTTCTCCCTCTCTGTATCTCTCTCTAGGGTCTGGTTCTCCCCCTCTGTATCTCTCTCTACGGTCTGGTTCTCCCTCTCTGTATCTCTCTCTACGGTCTGGTTCTCCCTCGCTGTATCTCTCTCTAGGGTCTGGTTCTCCCTCTCTGTATCTCTCTCTAGGGTCTGGTTCTCCCTCTCTGTATCTCTCTAGGGTCTGGTTCTCCTCTCTGTCTGGTTCTCCCTCTCTGTATCTCTCTCTAGGGTCTGGTTCTCCCTCTCTGTATCTCTCTCTACGGTCTGGTTCTCCCTCTCTGTATCTCTCTCTACGGTCTGGTTCTCCCTCGCTGTATCTCTCTCTAGGGTCTGGTTCTCCCTCTCTCTATCTCTCTCTAGGGTCTGGTTCTACCCTCTCTGTATCTCTCTCTACGGTCTGGTTCTCCCTCTCTGTATCTCTCTCTAGGGTCTGGTTCTACCCTCTCTGTATCTCTCTCTAGGGTCTGGTTCTCCCTCTCTGTATCTCTCTCTAGGGTCTGGTTCCCCCTCTCTGTATCTCTCTCTAGGGTCAGGTTCTACCCTCTCTGTTTCTCTCTCTAGGGTCTGGTTCTCCTCTCTGTCTGGTTTTCCCTCTCTGTATCTCTCACTAGGGTCTGGTTCTCCCTCTCTGTATCTCTCTCTAGGGTCTGGTTCCCCCTCTCTGTATCTCTCTCTAGGGTCAGGTTCTACCCTCTCTGTATCTCTCTCTAGGGTCTGGTTCTCCCTCTCTGTCTGGTTCTCCCTCTCTGTATCTCTCTCTAGGGTCAGGTTCTACCCTCTCTGTATCTCTCTCTAGGGTCTGGTTCTCCTCTCTGTCTGGTTCTCCCTCTCTGTATCTCTCTCTAGGGTCTGGTTCTACCCTCTCTGTATCTCTCTCTAGGGTCTGGTTCTCCCTCTCTGTATCTCTCTCTAGGGTCTGGTTCTCCCTCTCTGTATCTCTCTCTACGGTCTGGGTTCTCCCTCTCTGTATCTCTCTCTAGGGTCTGGTTCTACCCTCTCTGTATCTCTCTCTAGGGTCTGGTTCTCCTCTCTGTCTGGTTCTCCCTCTCTGTATCTCTCTCTAGGGTCTGGTTCTACCCTCTCTGTATCTCTCTCTAGGGTCTGGTTCTCCCTCTCTGTATCTCTCTCTAGGGTCTGGTTCTCCCTCTCTGTATCTCTCTCTACGGTCTGGGTTCTCCCTCTCTGTATCTCTCTAGGGTCTGGTTCTACCCTCTCTGTATCTCTCTCTAGGGTCTGGTTCTCCCTCTCTGTATCTCTCTCTAGGGACTGGTTCTCCCTCTCTGTATCTCTCTCTAGGGTCTGGTTCTCCCTCTCTGTATCTCTCTCTAGGGTCTGGTTCTCCCTCTCTGTATCTCTCTCTAGGGTCTGGTTCTCCCTCTCTGTATCTCTCTCTACGGTCTGGGTTCTCCCTCTCTGTATCTCTCTCTAGGGTCTGGTTCTACCCTCTCTGTATCTCTCTCTAGGGTCTGGTTCTCCCTCTCTGTATCTCTCTCTAGGGTCTGGTTCTCCCTCTCTGTATCTCTCTCTAGGGTCTGGTTTTCCCTCTCTGTATCTCTCGCTGAGGGTCTGGTTCCCCCTCTCTGTATCTCTCTCTAGGGTCAGGTTCTACCCTCTCTGTATCTCTCTCTAGGGTCTGGTTCTCCTCTCTGTCTGGTTCTCCCTCTCTGTATCTCTCTCTAGGGTCAGGTTCTACCCTCTCTGTATCTCTCTCTAGGGGTCTGGTTCTCCCTCTCTGTATCTCTCTCTAGGGTCAGGTTCTACCCTCTCTGTATCTCTCTCCTAGGGTCTGGTTCTCCCTCTCTGTATCTCTCTCTAGGGTCAGGTTCTACCCTCTCTGTATCTCTCTCTAGGGTCTGGTTCTCCCTCTCTGTATCTCTCTCTAGGGTCTGGTTCTCCCTCTCTGTATCTCTCTCTACGGTCTGGTTCTCCCTCTCTGTATCTCTCTCTACGGTCTGGTTCTCCCTCGCTGTATCTCTCTCTAGGGTCTGGTTCTCCCTCTCTGTATCTCTCTCTAGGGTCTGGTTCTCCCTCTCTCTATCTCTCTCTAGGGTCTGGTTCTACCCTCTCTGTATCTCTCTCTACGGTCTGGTTCTCCCTCTCTGTATCTCTCTCTAGGGTCTGGTTCTACCCTCTCTGTATCTCTCTCTAGGGTCTGGTTCTCCCTCTCTGTATCTCTCTCTAGGGTCTGGTTCTCCCTCTCTGTATCTCTCTCTAGGGTCAGGTTCTACCCTCTCTGTATCTCTCTCTAGGGTCAGGTTCTACCCTCTCTGTATCTCTCTCTAGGGTCTGGTTCTCCCTCTCTGTATCTCTCTCTAGGGTCTGGTTCTCCCTCTCTGTATCACTCTCTAGGGTCTGGTTCTACCCTCTCTGTATCTCTCTCTCTAGGGTCTGGTTCTCCCTCTCTGTATCTCTCTCTAGGGTCTGGTTCTCCCTCTCTGTATCTCTCTCTAGGGTCAGGTTCTACCCTCTCTGTATCTCTCTCTAGGGTCTGGTTCTCCCTCTCTGTATCTCTCTCTAGGGACTGGTTCTCCCTCTCTGTATCTCTCTCTAGGGTCTGGTTCTATCCTCTCTGTATCTCTCTCTACGGTCTGGTTCTCCCTGTGTATCTCTCTCTAGGGTCTGGTTCTCCCTCTCTGTATCTCTCTTTAGGGTCTGGTTTCTCCCTCTCTGTATCTCTCTCTAGGGTTTGGTTCTCCCTCTCTGTATCTCTCTCTAGGGTCTGGTTCTCCCCCTCTGTATCTCTCTCTACGGTCTGGTTCTCCCTCTCTGTATCTCTCTCTACGGTCTGGTTCTCCCTCGCTGTATCTCTCTCTAGGGTCTGGTTCTCCCTCTCTGTATCTCTCTCTAGGGTCTGGTTCTCCCTCTCTGTATCTCTCTCTAGGGTCTGGTTCTCCTCTCTGTCTGGTTCTCCCTCTCTGTATCTCTCTCTAGGGTCTGGTTCTCCCTCTCTGTATCTCTCTCTACGGTCTGGTTCTCCCTCTCTGTATCTCTCTCTAGGGTCAGGTTCTACCCTCTCTGTATCTCTCTCTAGGGTCTGGTTCTCCCTCTCTGTATCTCTCTCTAGGGTCTGGTTCTCCCTCTCTGTATCTCTCTCTAGGGTCTGGTTCTACCCTCTCTGTATCTCTCTCTAGGGTCTGGTTCTCCCTCTCTGTATCTCTCTCTAGGGTCTGGTTCTCCCTCTCTGTATCTCTCTCTAGGGTCAGGTTCTACCCTCTCTGTATCTCTCTCTAGGGTCTGGTTCTCCCTCTCTGTATCTCTCTCTACGGTCTGGTTCTCCCTGTGTATCTCTCTCTAGGGTCTGGTTCTCCCTCTCTGTATCTCTCTCTACGATCTGGTTCTACCCTCTCTGTATCTCTCTCTAGGGTCTGGTTCTCCCTCTCTGTATCTCTTTCTAGGGTCTGGTTCTCCCTCTCTGTATCTCTCTCTAGGGTCTGGTTCTCCCTCTCTGTATCTCTCTCTAGGGTCTGGTTCTCCCTCTCTGTATCTCTCTCTAGGGTCTGGTTCTCCCTCTCTGTATCTCTCTCTAGGGACTGGTTCTCCCTCTCTGTATCTCTCTCAGGGTCTGGTTCTATCCTCTCTGTATCTCTCTCTACGGTCTGGTTCTCCCTGTGTATCTCTCTCTAGGGTCTGGTTCTCCCTCTCTGTATCTCTCTTTAGGGTCTGGTTCTCCCTCTCTGTATCTCTCTCTAGGGTTTGGTTCTCCCTCTCTGTATCTCTCTCTAGGGTCTGGTTCTCCCCCTCTGTATCTCTCTCTACGGTCTGGTTCTCCCTCTCTGTATCTCTCTCTACGGTCTGGTTCTCCCTCGCCGTTGTATCTCTCTCTCAGGGTCTTGGTTCTCCCTCTCTGTATCTCTCTCTAGGGTCTGGTTCTCCCTCTCCCTGTATCTCTCTAGGGTCTGGTTCTCCCTCTCTGTTCTGGTTCTCCCTCTCTGTATCTCTCTCTAGGGTCTGGTTCTCCCCTCTTCTGCATTGTCTCTCTCTGACGGTCTGGTTCTCCCTCTCTGTATCTCTCTGGCTCTGCGTTGTACCTCGGTTCTCTCCTCGCTGTTATCTCTCTCTAGGGTCTGGTTCTCCCCTCTCTGCTATCTCTCTCTAGGGTCTGGTTCTACCCTCTCTGTATCTCTCTCTAGGGTCTGGTTCTCCCTCTCTGTATCTCTCTCTAGGGTCTGGTTCTCCCTCTCTGTATCTCTCTCTAGGGTCTGGTTCTCCCTCTCTGTATCTCTCTCTAGGGTCTGGTTCCCCCTCTCTGTATCTCTCTCTAGGGTCAGGTTCTACCCTCTCTGTTTCTCTCTCTAGGGTCTGGTTCTCCTCTCTGTCTGGTTTTCCCTCTCTGTATCTCTCACTAGGGTCTGGTTCTCCCTCTCTGTATCTCTCTCTAGGGTCTGGTTCCCCCTCTCTGTATCTCTCTCTAGGGTCAGGTTCTACCCTCTCTGTATCTCTCTCTAGGGTCTGGTTCTCCTCTCTGTCTGGTTCTCCCTCTCTGTATCTCTCTCTAGGGTCAGGTTCTACCCTCTCTGTATCTCTCTCTAGGGTCTGGTTCTCCTCTCTGTCTGGTTCTCCCTCTCTGTATCTCTCTCTAGGGTCTGGTTCTACCCTCTCTGTATCTCTCTCTAGGGTCTGGTTCTCCCTCTCTGTATCTCTCTCTAGGGTCTGGTTCTCCCTCTCTGTATCTCTCTCTAGGGTCTGGGTTCTCCCTCTCTGTATCTCTCTCTAGGGTCTGGTTCTACCCTCTCTGTATCTCTCTCTAGGGTCTGGTTCTCCTCTCTGTCTGGTTCTCCCTCTCTGTATCTCTCTCTAGGGTCTGGTTCTACCCTCTCTGTATCTCTCTCTAGGGTCTGGTTCTCCCTCTCTGTATCTCTCTCTAGGGTCTGGTTCTCCCTCTCTGTATCTCTCTCTAGGGTCTGGTTCTACCCTCTCTGTATTTCTCTCTAGGGTCTGGTTCTACCCTCTCTGTATCTCTCTCTAGGGTCAGGTTCTACCCTCTCTGTATCTCTCTCTAGGGTCTGGTTCTACCCTCTCTGTATCTCTCTCTAGGGTCTGGTTCTCCCTCTCTGTATCTCTCTCTAGGGTCTGGTTCTCCCTCTCTGTATCTCTCTCTAGGGTCTAGTTCTACCCTCTCTGTATCTCTCTCTAGGGTCTGGTTCTCCCTCTCTGTATCTCTCTCTAGGGTCTGGTTCTACCCTCTCTGTATCTCTCTCTAGGGTCTGGTTCTCCCTCTCTGTATCTCTCTCTAGGGTCTGGTTCTCCCTCTCTGTATCTCTCTCTAGGGTCAGGTTCTCCCTCTCTGTATCTCTCTCTAGGGTCTGGTTCTACCCTCTCTGTATCTCTCTCTAGGGTCAGGTTCTACCCTCTCTGTATCTCTCTCTAGGGTCTGGTTCTCCCTCTCTGTATCTCTCTCTAGGGTCTGGTTCTCCCTCTCTGTATCTCTCTCTAGGGTCAGGTTCTACCCTCTCTGTATCTCTCTCTAGGGTCTGGTTCTCCCTCTCTGTATCTCTCTCTAGGGTCTGGTTCTCCCTCTCTGTATCTCTCTCTAGGGTCTGGTTCTCCCTCTCTGTATCTCTCTCTAGGGTCTGGTTCTCCCTCTCTGTATCTCTCTCTAGGGTCTGGTTCTCCCTCTCTGTATCTCTCTCTAGGGTCTGGTTCTCCCTCTCTGTATCTCTCTCTAGGGTCTGGTTCTCCCTCTCTGTATCTCTCTCTAGGGTCTGGTTCTCCCTCTCTGTATCTCTCTCTAGGGTCAGGTTCTACCCTCTCTGTATCTCTCTCTAGAGTCTGGTTCCCCCCTCTCTGTGTCATTCACACCACTCACAGTAAAACACCATCATGCTCTTTCACACTTTCATACACTTACATATCTTTACACACACACACACACACACCACACACACACACACACACACACACACACACACACACACACACACACACACACACACACACACACACACACACACACACACACACACAGAGAGAGAGAGAGAGAGAGAAGAGACACACACACACACACACAGAGAGAGAGCACAACACACACAGAGAGAGAGAGACACACACCTCTTCATGCATTGTCTCATAAAATGGACTCACTACAATACAACTCATCAATCACACACTTCTCCTAGTGCCTTACACTATATTACCTCAGACAATCACACAGACACACAGACACAGACTCACAGACTCACAGACACACCACAGACACACACACAGACTCACACACATA
>NC_138302.1:7480000-7492500 GCF_965601325.2 Salmo salar | reverse complement strand
TCTCACTATAATACTGAAAACCTTACTGCCTCCACAGCCAAGAGACTCAGACTCATCTTTGGGCTTCTTATAATCTTCTTTTCTCTCCTCTCCCCTCTTTCACTATCTTATCCATCCATTCCCCTCTCCTCCCTCCAACCCCCTCTCCTCTTCTCCCTCTAACCCCCTCTCCTCTCCTCCCTCTAACCCCCTCTCCTCTCCTCCCTCCAACCCCCTCTCCTCTCCTCCCTCCAACCCCCTCTCCTCCCTCCAACCCCCTCTCCTCTCCTTCATCCATCCCCCTCTCCTCCCTCTATCCCCCTCTCCTCCAGAGAGAGGCTGAAGAAGGAGTGGGGGGAAGTGGATTATCCACAGATGCCCTTTCCCTGCGAGCACACACACACACATAAACACACATACACACACAGTCAAACACAGAGTCACACACACACATGTTGGTTGCTAAGTATTCTCTCCACATGTGTGTCTCACTGAGGAGTAAATTACAGCTGATGATGTCATCTGATTATCCAATCATCCTACTACTGGAGTCCAACTTACACACTGACCCCCCCCCCATATTCTCTAATTACACTGACCCCCTCACATTCTCTAATTCATTTGACCCCCCCACATTCTTTAATTACTTTGACCCCCCCCACATTCTCTAATTACACTGACCCCCCGGGCAAATTCTCTAATTACACTGACCCTCCCACATTCTCTAAATACACTGACCCCCAAACATTCTCTAATTACACTGACCCTCCCCCCCCCCCCCACATTCTCTAATTACACTGACACCCCCACATTCTCTAATTACACTGACCCCCCACATTCTCTAATTACAATGACCCCCCCACATTCTCTAATTACACTGCCCCCCATTCTCTAATTACACTGACCCCCCCACATTCTCTAATTACACTGACCCCCCCACATTCTCTAATTACACTGACCCCCACACATTCTCTAATTACACTGACCCCCCACATTCTCTAATTACTCTGACACCCCCACATTCTCTAATTACACTGACCCCCCCCCCCACATTCTCTAATTACACTGCCCCCATTCTCTAATTACACTGACCCCCCCCATTCTCTAATTACACTGACCCCCCCCATTCTTTAATTACACTGACCCCCCACACATTCTCTAATTGCATATTCCCCCCCAGTTTTATCATTGCACTGTGGTATACAGGACAAGTCAAAAGTTTGAACACACTCATTCAAGGGTTTTTCTTTATTTTTACTATTTTCTACATTGCTGAATAATAGTGAAGACATCAAAACTGTGAAATAACACATATAGAGTCATGCAGTAACCTTGTGTTAAACAAATCAAAATATATTTTATATTTGAGATTCTTCAAAGTAGCCACACTTTGCCTTGATTACAGCTTTGGACACTCTTGGCATTCTCTCAACCAGCTTCATGGGGTAGTCACCTGGAATACATTTCAATTAACATGTGTGCCTTGTTAAAAGTTCATTTGTGGAATTTCTTTCCTTCTTAATGCATTTGAGCTAATCAGTTGTGTTGTTACAAGGTAGGGGGGTATACAGAAGATGCCCTATTTGGTAAAAGACCCAGATTATGGCAAGAACAGCTCCCTCCTCCCCCTCTTCTTTAACTTTCTCTTTTGTTTCCCACAGCATCTCACTAGAAGTCTCTCCTCCACTCCTCCCTCCCTCTATGCCTCCCTCCTCCACTCCTCCCTCCCTCTATGCCTCCCTCCTCCACTCCTCCCTCCCTCTATGCCTCCCTCCTCCACGCCTCCCTCCCTCTAATCCTCAATCCTCCACTCCTCCCTCCCTCTATGCCTCCCTCCTCCACTCCTCCCTCCCTCTATGCCTCCCTCCTCCACTCCTCCCTCCCTCCCTCCATGCCTCCCTCCTCCACTCCTCCCTCGCTACATGCCTCCCTCCTCCACTCCTCCCTCGCTCCATGCCTCCCTCCTCCACTCCTCCCTCCCTCCATGCCTCCCTCCTCCACTCCTCCCCCCTCCCTCCACCACTCCTCCCTCCTCCACTCCTCCCTCCCTCCACACCTCCCTCCTCCACTCCTCCCTCCTCCACTCCTCCCTCCCTCCACCACTCCTCCCTCCTCCACTCCTCCCTCCCTCCATGCCTCCCTCCTCCACTCCTCCCTCCCGCCATCTCTCTCTCTTAATGATCTGTGAAGCTTCATTAAAAAGACTACTGAAGTTGCTACGCCATGCTTTACAAGTGTACACGCACACACATACAAACACACACCATTGAAAACCATCCTGGTGAGACAAAACTCCCAGAACCAGAGTCTCTCCACTCCTCTTTAACTTCTACTGAGAGATGATAGTCTCTCCACTCCTCTTTAACTTCTACTGAGAGATGATAGTCTCTCCACTCCTCTTTAACTTCTACTGAGAGATGATAAAGTCTCTCCACTCCTCTTTAACTTCTACTGAGAGATGATAGTCTCTCCACTCCTCTTTAACTTCTACTGAGAGATGATAAAGTCTCTCCACTCCTCTTTAACTTCTACTGAGAGATGATAAAGTCTCTCCACTCCTCTTTAACTTCTACTGAGAGATGATAAAGTCTCTCCACTCCTCTTTAACTTCTACTGAGAGATGATAAAGTCTCTCCACTCCTCTTTAACTTCTACTGAGAGATGATAAAGTCTCTCCACTCCTCTTTAACTTCTACTGAGAGATGATAAAGTCTCTCCACTCCTCTTTAACTTCTACTGAGAGATGATAAAGTCTCTCCACTCCTCTTTAACTTCTACTGAGAGATGATAAAGTCTCTCCACTCCTCTTTAACCTCTACTGAGAGATGATAAAGTCTCTCCACTCCTCTTTAACTTCTACTGAGAGATGATAAAGTCTCTCCACTCCTCTTTAACTTCTACTGAGAGATGATAAAGTCTCTCCACTCCTCTTTAACTTCTACTGAGAGATGATAAAGTCTCTCCACTCCTCTTTAACCTCTACTGAGAGATGATAAAGTCTCTCCACTCCTCTTTAACTTCTACTGAGAGATGATAAAGTCTCTCCACTCCTCTTTAACTTCTACTGAGAGATGATAAAGTCTCTCCACTCCTCTTTAACTTCTACTGAGAGATGATAAAGTCTCTCCACTCCTCTTTAACCTCTACTGAGAGATGATAAAGTCTCTCCACTCCTCTTTAACTTCTACTGAGAGATGATAAAGTCTCTCCACTCCTCTTTAACTTCTACTGAGAGATGATAAAGTCTCTCCACTCCTCTTTAACTTCTACTGAGAGATGATAAAGTCTCTCCACTCCTCTTTAACTTCTACTGAGAGATGATAAAGTCTCTCCACTCCTCTTTAACTTCTACTGAGAGATGATAAAGTCTCTCCACTCCTCTTTAACCTCTACTGAGAGATGATAAAGTCTCTCCACTCCTCTTTAACCTCTACTGAGAGATGATAAAGTCTCTCCACTCCTCTTTAACTTCTACTGAGAGATGATAAAGTCTCTCCACTCCTCTTTAACTTCTACTGAGAGATGATAAAGTCTCTCCACTCCTCTTTAACTTCTAATGAGAGATGATAGTCTCTCCACTCCTCTTTAACTTCTACTGAGAGATGATAGTCTCTCCACTCCTCTTTAACTTCTACTGAGAGATGATAAAGTCTCTCCACTCCTCTTTAACTTCTACTGAGAGATGATAAAGTCTCTCCACTCCTCTTTAACTTCTACTGAGAGATGATAAAGTCTCTCCACTCCTCTTTAACTTCTACTGAGAGATGATAAAGTCTCTCCACTCCTCTTTAACTTCTACTGAGAGATGATAAAGTCTCTCCACTCCTCTTTAACTTCTACTGAGAGATGATAAAGTCTCTCCACTCCTCTTTAACTTCTACTGAGAGATGATAGTCTCTCCACTCCTCTTTAACTTCTACTGAGAGATGATAAAGTCTCTCCACTCCTCTTTAACTTCTACTGAGAGATGATAAAGTCTCTCCACTCCTCTTTAACCTGTTGGGTCTAGGGGGCAGCATTTGCACGTCTGGATAAAAAAAATGTACCCGATTTAATCTGGTTACTAATCCTACCCAGTAACTAGAATATGCATATACTTATTATATATGGATAGAAAACACTCTAAAGTTTCCAAAACTGTTTGAATGGTGTCTGTGAGTATAACAGAACTCATTTGGCAGGCAAAACCCTGAGACATTTTCTGACAGGAAGTGGATACCTGATGTGTTGTATTGACTTTAAACCTATCCCATTGAAAAACACAGGGGTTTAGGAATATTTTGGCACTTCCTATTGCTTCCACTAGATGTCACCAGCCTTTACAAAGTGTTTTGAGTCTTCTGGAGGGAGATCTGACCGAACAAGAGCCATGGAACGATGATGGCCCATTAGACACCTTGCGCGCGAGTTCATCTTGGGTACCCTCGTTCCAATACGTTATAAAAGAGTATGCATTCGTCCACCTTGAATATTATTCATGTTCTGGTTAAAAAAGGCCCTAATGATTTATGCTATACAACGTTTGACATGTTTGAACGAACGGAAATATATTTTTTCCCCTCGTTCATGACGAGAAGTCCGGCTGGCTTACATCATGTGCTAACGAGACGGAGATTTTTGGACATAAATGATGAGCTTTTTTGAACAAAACTACATTCGTTATGGACCTGTGATACCTGGAAGTGACATCTGATGAAGAGAATCAAAGGTAATGGATTATTTACATAGTATTTTCGATTTTAGATCTCCCCAACATGACGTCTAGTCTGTATCGCAACGCGTATTTTTCTGGGCGCAGTGCTCAGATTATTGCAAAGTGTGATTTCCCAGTAAGGTTATTTTTAAATCTGGCAAGTTGATTGCGTTCAAGAGATGTAAATCTATAATTCTTTAAATGACAATATAATATTTTACCAATGTTTTCTAATTTTAATTATTTAATTTCTGACGCTGACTTGACTGCCGGTTATTGGAGGGAAACGATTTCCTCAACATCAATGCCATAGTAAAACGCTGTTTTTGGATATAAATATGAACTTGATAGAACTAAAAATGCATGCATTGTCTAACATAATGTCCTAGGAGTGTCATCTGATGGAGATTGTAAAAGGTTAGTGCATCATTTTAGCTGGTTTTATGGTTTTGGTGACCCTGTCTTTGACTTGACAAAACATTACACACAACTCTTGTAAATGTACTGTCCTAACATACTCTAAATTTATGCTTTCGCCGTAAAACCTTTTTGAAATCGTAAAACGTGGTTAGATTAAGGAGATGTTTATCTTTCAAATGGTGTAACATAGTTGTATTTTTGAAAAATTTTAATTTTGACATTTATTTGGATTCAAATTTGCCGCTCTTGAAATGCACCTGCTGTTGATGGAGTGCACCACGGGTGGCACGCTAGCGTCCCACCTAGCCCCAAGAGGTTAACTTCTACTGAGAGATGATAAAGTCTCTCCACTCCTCTTTAACTTCTACTGAGAGATGATAGTCTCTCCACTCCTCTTTAACTTCTACTGAGAGATGATAAAGTCTCTCCACTCCTCTTTAACTTCTACTGAGAGATGATAGTCTCTCCACTCCTCTTTAACTTCTACTGAGAGATGATAAAGTCTCTCCACTCCTCTTTAACTTCTACTGAGAGATGATAAAGTCTCTCCACTCCTCTTTAACTTCTACTGAGAGATGATAAAGTCTCTCCACTCCTCTTTAACTTCTACTGAGAGATGATAAAGTCTCTCCACTCCTCTTTAACTTCTACTGAGAGATGATAAAGTCTCTCCACTCCTCTTTAACTTCTACTGAGAGATGATAAAGTCTCTCCACTCCTCTTTAACTTCTACTGAGAGATGATAAAGTCTCTCCACTCCTCTTTAACTTCTACTGAGAGATGATAGTCTCTCCACTCCTCTTTAACTTCTACTGAGAGATGATAAAGTCTCTCCACTCCTCTTTAACTTCTACTGAGAGATGATAGTCTCTCCACTCCTCTTTAACTTCTACTGAGAGATGATAAAGTCTCTCCACTCCTCTTTAACTTCTACTGAGAGATGATAAAGTCTCTCCACTCCTCTTTAACTTCTACTGAGAGATGATAAAGTCTCTCCACTCCTCTTTAACTTCTACTGAGAGATGATAGTCTCTCCACTCCTCTTTAACTTCTACTGAGAGATGATAAAGTCTCTCCACTCCTCTTTAACTTCTACTGAGAGATGATAGTCTCTCCACTCCTCTTTAACTTCTACTGAGAGATGATAAAGTCTCTCCACTCCTCTTTAACTTCTACTGAGAGATGATAAAGTCTCTCCACTCCTCTTTAACTTCTAATGAGAGATGATAGTCTCTCCACTCCTCTTTAACTTCTACTGAGAGATGATAAAGTCTCTCCACTCCTCTTTAACTTCTAATGAGAGATGATAAAGTCTCTCCACTCCTCTTTAACTTCTACTGAGAGATGATAAAGTCTCTCCACTCCTCTTTAACTTCTACTGAGAGATGATAAAGTCTCTCCACTCCTCTTTAACTTCTACTGAGAGATGATAAAGTCTCTCCACTCCTCTTTAACTTCTACTGAGAGATGATAAAGTCTCTCCACTCCTCTTTAACTTCTACTGAGAGATGATAAAGTCTCTCCACTCCTCTTTAACTTCTACTGAGAGATGATAAAGTCTCTCCACTCCTCTTTAACTTCTACTGAGAGATGATAAAGTCTCTCCACTCCTCTTTAACTTCTAATGAGAGATGATAAAGTCTCTCCACTCCTCTTTAACTTCTACTGAGAGATGACAAAGTTTCACCACCCAAATAATAATTGAAGTGGACTTGACCTCCTTTTAAAGAGTAGCCAGGGTGTATTTCTCTCTCTCACACACACACACACACACACACACACACACACACACACACACACACACACACACACACACACACACACACACACACACACACACACACACACACACACACACACACACACACACACACACACACACACAGTCACGTCCTGACCAGTAAAGGGGTTATTTGTTATTATAGTTTGGTCAGGACGTGGCAGGGGGCGTTTGTTTAGAGTGTTTCGGGGTTTATTGGGTATGTTATTATATAAGAGGGGTGTGTTTGTTTTGTGTTGTAGGGGTTTTTGGGTATTGTTCTGTTTTTGTATTTCTATGATTTTCTTTGTTGGCCTGGTATGGCTCTCAATCAGGAACAGCTGTACATCGTTGTAGCTGATTGGGAGTCATACTTAGGTAGCCCTTTTTTCACCTGTGGTTTGTGGGAAGTTGTTTTTGCACTGCTAGGGTTAGCCTGCATTACTGTTCGGTCGGTCGTTTTCTTGTTTTGTTTCATATGTGTTCTAATAAAAGTTAATATGAGCACTCAACCCGCTGCGCCTTGGTCCACTATATACGACGACCGTCTCTCACTCACACACACACACACACACACACACATCAAAGCCAGCAGCCGTTTTGAAGACCTTTAGACCTCACTGATGTAACTATGTGCTCGTGTGCTCGTGTGTGTGTGTGTGTGTGTGAGAGAGAGAGAGAGAGAGAGGAGAGAGAGAGAGAGAGGGGGGGCGAGAGGAGAGAGAGAGAGAGAGTGTGTGGGGTGTGTGTGTGTAACCAAAGGGAGTGACATATATAGGGAAGGAACCAAAAGGGAGGCAATACAGACATACCCTTTATTGAGCCACACACACATTCATACACACTCATACACACACTCATAAACACTCAAACACACACACACTCATACACACTCATACACACTCATACACACACTCATAAACACTCAAACACACACACACTCATACACACTCATACACACTCATACACACACTCATAAACACTCAAACACACACACACACTCATACACACTCATACACACACTCATAAACACTCAAACACACACACACTCATACACACTCATACACACACTCATAAACACTCAAACACACACACACTCATAAACACACACTCATAGACTCACAAACACTCATAAACACTCATACACACAGACACACAGACACACACAGACACACACACACAGACATACACACACAGACATACACACACAGACATACACACACAGACATACACACATACACACACAAAAACTGAAAAACTGACAATCAGACACACACACTGCAGATAGATGCAAAGCCACACCCTGTATCTACCCTGCATTCATACTACTCTTTACACAGACATTGTTAAATGAACACACACTGTCCCTCACACACACACTGTCCCTCACACACACACACTGTCCCTCACACACACACTGTCCCTCACACACACACTGTCCCTCACACACACACTGTCCCTCACACACACACTGTCCCTCACACACACACACACTGTCCCTCACACACACACACCTGTCCCTCACACACACACACTGTCCCTCACACACACACACACTGTCCCTCACACACACACACTGTCCCTCACACACACACCTGTCCCTCACACACACACACACTGTCCCTCACACACACACACACTGTCCCTCACACACACACACCTGTCCCTCACACACACACACTGTCCCTCACACACACACACTGTCCCTCACACACACACTGTCCCTCACACACACACACACTGTCCCTCACACACACACTGCCCCACACACACACTGTCCCTCACACACACACACACTGTCCCTCACACACACACACACTGTCCCTCACACACACACACACTGTCCCTCACAACACACACTGTCCCTCACACACACACTGTCCCTCACACACACACACACTGTCCCTCACACACACACACACACTGTCCCTCACACACACACACACACTGTCCCTCACACACACACACACTGTCCCTCACACACACACACACACTGTCCCTCACACACACACTGTCCCTCACACACACACACACTGTCCCTCACACACACACACACTGTCCCTCACACACACACACACTGTCCCTCACACACACACACTGTCCCTCACACACACACTGTCCCTCACACACACACACACTGTCCCTCACACACACACACTGTCCCTCACACACACACTGTCCCTCACACACACACACACACTGTCCCTCACACACACACACACACTGTCCCTCATACACACACACTGTCCCTCACACACACACACTGTCCCTAACACACACACTGTCCCTCACACACACACACACACTGTCCCTCACACACACACACTGTCCCTCACACACACACACACCTGTCCCTCAAACACACACACTGTCCCTCTCACACACACACTGTCCCTCACACACACACACACTGTCCCTCACACACACACACTGTCCCTCACACACACACACACTGTCCCTCACACACACACACACACACACTGTCCCTCACACACACACACACACTGTCCCTCACACACACACACTGTCCCTCACACACACACACTGTCCCTCACACACACACACTGTCCCACACACACACACACACACACACACACACACACACACACACACACACACACACACACACACACACACACACACACACACACACACACACACACACACTGTCCCTCACACACACACACTGTCCCTCACACACACACACACACACTGTCCCTCACACACACACACTGTCCCTCACACACACACACACTGTCCCTCACACACACACACACTGTCCCTCACACACACACACACACACTGTCCCTCACACACACACACTGTCCCTCACACACACACACTGTCCCTCACACACACACACACACACACACACACACACACACACACACACACACACACACACACACACACACACACACACACACACACACACACACACACACACACACACTGTCCCTCACACACACACACTGTCCCTCACACACACACACTGTCCCTCACACACACACTGTCCCTCACACACACACACACTGTCCCTCACACACACACACACTGTCCCTCACACACACACACTGTCCCTCACACACACACTGTCCCTCACACACAGCACACACTGTCCCTCACACACACACACACTGTCCCTGCGGTGGGACAGACCGACAGCTGGTGCCAATGAGGCTGGTTTGGGGATCCTCCTCAGGGAGGGGGAGGATGAGAGGGTAACATGACCCTGCTGCTGCGCCACAAAAACTCCCTGGACTGGTCGCTATGCCGACAGGTGGCAAGGCGGACAGGGGGTGGGGTCTCCACAGACATGCAGTCTGACTCACTAAACAGGTGGCATCAGGTACTTAAAACACGCACCGTACACATGGAACACTCACACACACCATACACATGGAACACTCAGACACACCGTGCACATGGAACACTCAGACACACCGTACACATGGAACACTCAGACACACCGTACACATGGAACACTCAGACACACCGTACACATGGAACACTCAGACACACCGTACACATGGAACACTCAGACACACCATACACATGGAACACTCAGACACACCGTACACATGGAACACTCAGACACACCGTACACATGGAACACTCAGACAAACTGTACACACACACACCGTACACACACACACCGTACACATGGAACACTCAGACACACCGTACACACACACACACCGTACACATGGAACACTCAGACAAACCGTACACACGGAACACTCAGACACACCGTACACATGGAACACTCAGACACACTGTACACACACCCCGTACACAAACACACCGTACACACACACACCGTACACATGGGACACTCAGACACACCGTACACACACACACCGTACACACACACACCTATTCACACACCATACACATGTCACTCACTCACACACACTCTAATACCAACCAACTCTCAATCTCATAGCAGAGACTCATCCTGAGCTGACTCCTCCTGCTCAGCATCATTCCGGTTTTGGAACGTTTAGTCCACAGCGCCCTATAGCAAAACCCATAGCTAACCCAAAGCTACTAGATGGTAATCACTGCTACTAGATGGTAATCACTGCTACTAGATGGTAATCACTGCTACTAGATGGTAACCACTGCTACTAGATGGTAACCAATGCTACTAGATGGTAATCACTGCTACTAGATGGTAACCACTGCTACTAGATGGTAATCACTGCTACTAGATGGTAATCACTGCTACTAGATGGTAACCACTGCTACTAGATGGTAACCAATGCTACTAGATGGTAACCACTGCTGATAGATGGTAATCACTGCTACTAGATGGTAATCACTGCTACTAGATGGTAATCACTGCTACTAGATGGTAACCACTGCTACTAGATGGTAATCACTGCTGATAGATGGTAATCACTGCTACTAGATGGTAACCACTGCTACAAGATGGTAATCACTGCTACTCGATGGTAACCACTGCTACTCGAAGGTAACCACTGCTACTAGATGGTAACCACTGCTACTAGATGGTAACCACTGCTACTAGATGGTAATCACTGCTGATAGATGGTAATCACTGCTACTAGATGGTAATCACTGCTACTAGATGGTAACCACTGCTACAAGATGGTAATCACTGCTACTCGATGGTAATCACTGCTACTAGATGGTAACCACTGCTACTAGATGGTAATCACTGCTGATAGATGGTAATCACTGCTACTAGATGGTAACCACTGCTACTAGATGGTAATCACTGCTGATAGAAGGTAACCACTGCTACTAGATGGTAACCACTGCTACTAGATGGTAACCACTGCTGATAGATGGTAATCACTGCTACTAGATGGTAATCACTGCTACTAGATGGTAATCACTGCTACTAGATGGTAACCACTGCTACTAGATGGTAATCACTGCTGATAGATGGTAATCACTGCTACTAGATGGTAACCACTGCTACAAGATGGTAATCACTGCTACTCGATGGTAATCACTGCTACTAGATGATAATCACTGCTACTAGATGGTAACCACTGCTGATAGATGGTAATCACTGCTACTAGAAGGTAACCACTGCTACTAGATGGTAATCACTGCTACTAAATGGTAATCACTGCTACTAGATGATAATCACTGCTACTAGATGGTAACCACTGCTGATAGATGGTAATCACTGCTACTAGAAGGTAACCACTGCTACTAGATGGTAATCACTGCTACTAAATGGTAACCACTGCTGATAGATGGTAATCACTGCTACTAGAAGGTAACCAATGCTACTAGAAGGTAACCACTGCTACTAGATGGTAACCACTGCTGATAGATGGTAATCACTGCTACTAGATGGTAACCACTGCTACTAGAAGGTAATCACTGCTACTAGAAGGTAACCACTGCTACTAGATGGTAACCACTGCTACTAGATGGTAACCACTGCTGATAGATGGTAACCACTGCTACTAGATGGTAATCACTGCTACTAGATGGTAACCACTGCTACTAGATGGTAACCACTGCTACTAGATGGTAATCACTGCTACTAGATGGTAACCACTGCTACAAGATGGTAATCACTGCTACTAGAAGGTAACCACTGCTGATAGATGGTAACCACTGCTACTAGATGGTAATCACTGCTACTAGAAGGTAACCACTGCT
>NC_138302.1:7440000-7470000 GCF_965601325.2 Salmo salar | reverse complement strand
CTCTCTCTACACTATTATAAAGAACTACCAGGAGGACAACCATCTCTCTCTACACTATTATAAAGAACTACCAGGAGGACAACCATCTCTCTCTACACTATTATAAAGAACTACCAGGACAACCATCTCTCTCTACACTATTATAAAGAACTACCAGGAGGACAACCATCTCTCTCTACACTATTATAAAGAACTACCAGGACAACCATCTCTCTCTACACTATTATAAAGAACTACCAGGAGGACAACCATCTCTCTCTACACTATTATAAAGAACTACCAGGAGGACAACCATCTCTCTCTACACTATTATAAAGAACTACCAGGAGGACAACCATCTCTCTCTACACTATTATAAAGAACTACCAGGAGGACAACCATCTCTCTCTACACTATTATAAAGAACTACCAGAGGACAACCATCTCTCTCTACACTATTATAAAGAACTACCAGGACAACCATCTCTCTCTACACTATTATAAAGAACTACCAGGACAACCATCTCTCTCACACTATTATAAAGAACTACCAGGAGGACAACCATCTCTCTCTACACTATTATAAAGAACTACCAGGAGGACAACCATCTCTCTCTACACTATTATAAAGAACTACCAGGAGGACAACCATCTCTCTCTACACTATTATAAAGAACTACCAGGACAACCATCTCTCTCTACACTATTATAAAGAACTACCAGGACAACCATCTCTCTCTACACTATTATAAAGAACTACCAGGAGGACAACCATCTCTCTCTACACTATTATAAAGAACTACCAGGACAACCATCTCTCTCTACACTATTATAAAGAACTACCAGGAGGACAACCATCTCTCTCTACACTATTATAAAGAACTACCAGGAGGACAACCATCTCTCTCTACACTATTATAAAGAACTACCAGGAGGACAACCATCTCTCTCTACACTATTATAAAGAACTACCAGGACAACCATCTCTCTCTACACTATTATAAAGAACTACCAGGAGGACAACCATCTCTCTCTACACTATTATAAAGAACTACCAGGACAACCATCTCTCTCTACACTATTATAAAGAACTACCAGGACAACCATCTCTCTCTACACTATTATAAAGAACTACCAGGAGGACAACCATCTCTCTCTACACTATTATAAAGAACTACCAGGAGGACAACCATCTCTCTCTACACTATTATAAAGAACTACCAGGACAACCATCTCTCTCTACACTATTATAAAGAACTACCAGGAGGACAACCATCTCTCTCTACACTATTATAAAGAACTACCAGGACAACCATCTCTCTCTACACTATTATAAAGAACTACCAGGACAACCATCTCTCTCTACACTATTATAAAGAACTACCAGGACAACCATCTCTCTACACTATTATAAAGAACTACCAGGAGGACAACCATCTCTCTCTACACTATTATAAAGAACTACCAGGACAACCATCTCTCTCTACACTATTATAAAGAACTACCAGGACAACCATCTCTCTCTACACTATTATAAAGAACTACCAGGAGGACAACCATCTCTCTCTACACTATTATAAAGAACTACCAGGAGGACAACCATCTCTCTCTACACTATTATAAAGAACTACCAGGACAACCATCTCTCTCTACACTATTATAAAGAACTACCAGGACAACCATCTCTCTCTACACTATTATAAAGAACTACCAGGGACAACCATCTCTCTCTACACTATTATAAAGAACTACCAGGACAACCATCTCTCTCTACACTATTATAAAGAACTACCAGGGACAACCATCTCTCTCTACACTATTATAAAGAACTACCAGGAGGACAACCATCTCTCTCTACACTATTATAAAGAACTACCAGGAGGACAACCATCTCTCTCTACACTATTATAAAGAACTACCAGGAGGACAACCATCTCTCTCTACACTATTATAAAGAACTACCAGGAGGACAACCATCTCTCTCTACACTATTATAAAGAACTACCAGGAGGACAACCATCTCTCTCTACACTATTATAAAGAACTACCAGGAGGACAACCATCTCTCTCTACACTATTATAAAGAACTACCAGGAGGACAACCATCTCTCTCTACACTATTATAAAGAACTACCAGGAGGACAACCATCTCTCTCTACACTATTATAAAGAACTACCAGGACAACCATCTCTCTCTACACTATTATAAAGAACTACCAGGACAACCATCTCTCTCTACACTATTATAAAGAACTACCAGGAGGACAACCATCTCTCTCTACACTATTATAAAGAACTACCAGGAGGACAACCATCTCTCTCTACACTATTATAAAGAACTACCAGGAGGACAACCATCTCTCTCTACACTATTATAAAGAACTACCAGGAGGACAACCATCTCTCTCTACACTATTATAAAGAACTACCAGGAGGACAACCATCTCTCTCTACACTATTATAAAGAACTACCAGGAGGACAACCATCTCTCTCTACACTATTATAAAGAACTACCAGGACAACCATCTCTCTCTACACTATTATAAAGAACTACCAGGAGGACAACCATCTCTCTCTACACTATTATAAAGAACTACCAGGACAACCATCTCTCTCTACACTATTATAAAGAACTACCAGGACAACCATCTCTCTCTACACTATTATAAAGAACTACCAGGACAACCATCTCTCTCTACACTATTATAAAGAACTACCAGGAGGACAACCATCTCTCTCTACACTATTATAAAGAACTACCAGGACAACCATCTCTCTCTACACTATTATAAAGAACTACCAGGAGGACAACCATCTCTCTCTACACTATTATAAAGAACTACCAGGACAACCATCTCTCTCTACACTATTATAAAGAACTACCAGGAGGACAACCATCTCTCTCTACACTATTATAAAGAACTACCAGGAGGACAACCATCTCTCTCTACACTATTATAAAGAACTACCAGGAGGACAACCATCTCTCTCTACACTATTATAAAGAACTACCAGGAGGACAACCATCTCTCTCTACACTATTATAAAGAACTACCAGGAGGACAACCATCTCTCTCTACACTATTATAAAGAACTACCAGGAGGACAACCATCTCTCTCTACACTATTATAAAGAACTACCAGGAGGACAACCATCTCTCTCTACACTATTATAAAGAACTACCAGGAGGACAACCATCTCTCTCTACACTATTATAAAGAACTACCAGGAGGACAACCATCTCTCTCTACACTATTATAAAGAACTACCAGGAGGACAACCATCTCTCTCTACACTATTATAAAGAACTACCAGGAGGACAACCATCTCTCTCTACACTATTATAAAGAACTACCAGGAGGACAACCATCTCTCTCTACACTATTATAAAGAACTACCAGGACAACCATCTCTCTCTACACTATTATAAAGAACTACCAGGAGGACAACCATCTCTCTCTACACTATTATAAAGAACTACCAGGGACAACCATCTCTCTCTACACTATTATAAAGAACTACCAGGAGGACAACCATCTCTCTCTACACTATTATAAAGAACTACCAGGGACAACCATCTCTCTCTACACTATTATAAAGAACTACCAGGAGGACAACCATCTCTCTCTACACTATTATAAAGAACTACCAGGAGGACAACCATCTCTCTCTACACTATTATAAAGAACTACCAGGAGGACAACCATCTCTCTCTACACTATTATAAAGAACTACCAGGACAACCATCTCTCTCTACACTATTATAAAGAACTACCAGGAGGACAACCATCTCTCTCTACACTATTATAAAGAACTACCAGGACAACCATCTCTCTCTACACTATTATAAAGAACTACCAGGACAACCATCTCTCTCTACACTATTATAAAGAACTACCAGGAGGACAACCATCTCTCTCTACACTATTATAAAGAACTACCAGGAGGACAACCATCTCTCTCTACACTATTATAAAGAACTACCAGGAGGACAACCATCTCTCTCTACACTATTATAAAGAACTACCAGGAGGACAACCATCTCTCTCTACACTATTATAAAGAACTACCAGGAGGACAACCATCTCTCTCTACACTATTATAAAGAACTACCAGGAGGACAACCATCTCTCTCTACACTATTATAAAGAACTACCAGGAGGACAACCATCTCTCTCTACACTATTATAAAGAACTACCAGGAGGACAACCATCTCTCTCTACACTATTATAAAGAACTACCAGGACAACCATCTCTCTCTACACTATTATAAAGAACTACCAGGACAACCATCTCTCTCTACACTATTATAAAGAACTACCAGGACAACCATCTCTCTCTACACTATTATAAAGAACTACCAGGAGGACAACCATCTCTCTCTACACTATTATAAAGAACTACCAGGACAACCATCTCTCTCTACACTATTATAAAGAACTACCAGGAGGACAACCATCTCTCTCTACACTATTATAAAGAACTACCAGGAGGACAACCATCTCTCTCTACACTATTATAAAGAACTACCAGGACAACCATCTCTCTCTACACTATTATAAAGAACTACCAGGAGGCAACCATCTCTCTCTACACTATTATAAAGAACTACCAGGACAACCATCTCTCTCTACACTATTATAAAGAACTACCAGGAGGACAACCATCTCTCTCTACACTATTATAAAGAACTACCAGGAGGACAACCATCTCTCTCTACACTATTATAAAGAACTACCAGGAGGACAACCATCTCTCTCTACACTATTATAAAGAACTACCAGGAGGACAACCATCTCTCTCTACACTATTATAAAGAACTACCAGGAGGACAACCATCTCTCTCTACACTATTATAAAGAACTACCAGGAGGACAACCATCTCTCTCTACACTATTATAAAGAACTACCAGGAGGACAACCATCTCTCTCTACACTATTATAAAGAACTACCAGGAGGACAACCATCTCTCTCTACACTATTATAAAGAACTACCAGGACAACCATCTCTCTCTACACTATTATAAAGAACTACCAGGACAACCATCTCTCTCTACACTATTATAAAGAACTACCAGGAGGACAACCATCTCTCTCTACACTATTATAAAGAACTACCAGGAGGACAACCATCTCTCTCTACACTATTATAAAGAACTACCAGGAGGACAACCATCTCTCTCTACACTATTATAAAGAACTACCAGGACAACCATCTCTCTCTACACTATTATAAAGAACTACCAGGAGGACAACCATCTCTCTCTACACTATTATAAAGAACTACCAGGAGGACAACCATCTCTCTCTACACTATTATAAAGAACTACCAGGACAACCATCTCTCTCTACACTATTATAAAGAACTACCAGGAGGACAACCATCTCTCTCTACACTATTATAAAGAACTACCAGGAGGACAACCATCTCTCTCTACACTATTATAAAGAACTACCAGGAGGACAACCATCTCTCTCTACACTATTATAAAGAACTACCAGGAGGACAACCATCTCTCTCTACACTATTATAAAGAACTACCAGGACAACCATCTCTCTCTACACTATTATAAAGAACTACCAGGAGGACAACCATCTCTCTCTACACTATTATAAAGAACTACCAGGAGGACAACCATCTCTCTCTACACTATTATAAAGAACTACCAGAGGACAACCATCTCTCTCTACACTATTATAAAGAACTACCAGGAGGCAACCATCTCTCTCTACACTATTATAAAGAACTACCAGGAGGACAACCATCTCTCTCTACACTATTATAAAGAACTACCAGGACAACCATCTCTCTCTACACTATTATAAAGAACTACCAGGGACAACCATCTCTCTCTACACTATTATAAAGAACTACCAGGAGGACAACCATCTCTCTCTACACTATTATAAAGAACTACCAGGACAACCATCTCTCTCTACACTATTATAAAGAACTACCAGGACAACCATCTCTCTCTACACTATTATAAAGAACTACCAGGAGGACAACCATCTCTCTCTACACTATTATAAAGAACTACCAGGAGGACAACCATCTCTCTCTACACTATTATAAAGAACTACCAGGAGGACAACCATCTCTCTCTACACTATTATAAAGAACTACCAGGAGGACAACCATCTCTCTCTACACTATTATAAAGAACTACCAGGAGACAACCATCTCTCTCTACACTATTATAAAGAACTACCAGGAGGACAACCATCTCTCTCTACACTATTATAAAGAACTACCAGGAGGACAACCATCTCTCTCTACACTATTATAAAGAACTACCAGGACAACCATCTCTCTCTACACTATTATAAAGAACTACCAGGAGGACAACCATCTCTCTCTACACTATTATAAAGAACTACCAGGAGGACAACCATCTCTCTCTACACTATTATAAAGAACTACCAGGAGGACAACCATCTCTCTCTACACTATTATAAAGAACTACCAGGACAACCATCTCTCTCTACACTATTATAAAGAACTACCAGGACAACCATCTCTCTCTACACTATTATAAAGAACTACCAGGACAACCATCTCTCTCTACACTATTATAAAGAACTACCAGGAGGACAACCATCTCTCTCTACACTATTATAAAGAACTACCAGGAGGACAACCATCTCTCTCTACACTATTATAAAGAACTACCAGGAGGACAACCATCTCTCTCTACACTATTATAAAGAACTACCAGGAGGACAACCATCTCTCTCTACACTATTATAAAGAACTACCAGGAGGACAACCATCTCTCTCTACACTATTATAAAGAACTACCAGGAGGACAACCATCTCTCTCTACACTATTATAAAGAACTACCAGGAGGACAACCATCTCTCTCTACACTATTATAAAGAACTACCAGGGACAACCATCTCTCTCTACACTATTATAAAGAACTACCAGGAGACAACCATCTCTCTCTACACTATTATAAAGAACTACCAGGACAACCATCTCTCTCTACACTATTATAAAGAACTACCAGGACAACCATCTCTCTCTACACTATTATAAAGAACTAGGACAACCATCTCTCTCTACACTATTATAAAGAACTACCAGGGACAACCATCTCTCTCTACACTATTATAAAGAACTACCAGGAGGACAACCATCTCTCTCTACACTATTATAAAGAACTACCAGGAGGACAACCATCTCTCTCTACACTATTATAAAGAACTACCAGGACAACCATCTCTCTCTACACTATTATAAAGAACTACCAGGACAACCATCTCTCTCTACACTATTATAAAGAACTACCAGGACAACCATCTCTCTCTACACTATTATAAAGAACTACCAGGGGACAACCATCTCTCTCTACACTATTATAAAGAACTACCAGGAGGACAACCATCTCTCTCTACACTATTATAAAGAACTACCAGGAGGACAACCATCTCTCTCTACACTATTATAAAGAACTACCAGGACAACCATCTCTCTCTACACTATTATAAAGAACTACCAGGAGACAACCATCTCTCTCTACACTATTATAAAGAACTACCAGGAGGACAACCATCTCTCTCTACACTATTATAAAGAACTACCAGGAGGACAACCATCTCTCTCTACACTATTATAAAGAACTACCAGGAGGACAACCATCTCTCTCTACACTATTATAAAGAACTACCAGGAGGACAACCATCTCTCTCTACACTATTATAAAGAACTACCAGGAGGACAACCATCTCTCTCTACACTATTATAAAGAACTACCAGGACAACCATCTCTCTCTACACTATTATAAAGAACTACCAGGAGGACAACCATCTCTCTCTACACTATTATAAAGAACTACCAGGAGGACAACCATCTCTCTCTACACTATTATAAAGAACTACCAGGAGGACAACCATCTCTCTCTACACTATTATAAAGAACTACCAGGAGGACAACCATCTCTCTCTACACTATTATAAAGAACTACCAGGAGGACAACCATCTCTCTCTACACTATTATAAAGAACTACCAGGACAACCATCTCTCTCTACACTATTATAAAGAACTACCAGGACAACCATCTCTCTCTACACTATTATAAAGAACTACCAGGACAACCATCTCTCTCTACACTATTATAAAGAACTACCAGGAGGACAACCATCTCTCTCTACACTATTATAAAGAACTACCAGGACAACCATCTCTCTCTACACTATTATAAAGAACTACCAGGAGGACAACCATCTCTCTCTACACTATTATAAAGAACTACCAGGAGGACAACCATCTCTCTCTACACTATTATAAAGAACTACCAGGAGGACAACCATCTCTCTCTACACTATTATAAAGAACTACCAGGAGGACAACCATCTCTCTCTACACTATTATAAAGAACTACCAGGAGGACAACCATCTCTCTCTACACTATTATAAAGAACTACCAGGAGGACAACCATCTCTCTCTACACTATTATAAAGAACTACCAGGACAACCATCTCTCTCTACACTATTATAAAGAACTACCAGGAGGACAACCATCTCTCTCTACACTATTATAAAGAACTACCAGGACAACCATCTCTCTCTACACTATTATAAAGAACTACCAGGAGGACAACCATCTCTCTCTACACTATTATAAAGAACTACCAGGGGACAACCATCTCTCTCTACACTATTATAAAGAACTACCAGGAGGACAACCATCTCTCTCTACACTATTATAAAGAACTACCAGGAGGACAACCATCTCTCTCTACACTATTATAAAGAACTACCAGGAGGACAACCATCTCTCTCTACACTATTATAAAGAACTACCAGGAGGACAACCATCTCTCTCTACACTATTATAAAGAACTACCAGGACAACCATCTCTCTCTACACTATTATAAAGAACTACCAGGAGACAACCATCTCTCTCTACACTATTATAAAGAACTACCAGGACAACCATCTCTCTCTACACTATTATAAAGAACTACCAGGAGGACAACCATCTCTCTCTACACTATTATAAAGAACTACCAGGAGGACAACCATCTCTCTCTACACTATTATAAAGAACTACCAGGAGGACAACCATCTCTCTCTACACTATTATAAAGAACTACCAGGAGGACAACCATCTCTCTCTACACTATTATAAAGAACTACCAGGAGGACAACCATCTCTCTCTACACTATTATAAAGAACTACCAGGAGGACAACCATCTCTCTCTACACTATTATAAAGAACTACCAGGAGGACAACCATCTCTCTCTACACTATTATAAAGAACTACCAGGAGGACAACCATCTCTCTCTACACTATTATAAAGAACTACCAGGACAACCATCTCTCTCTACACTATTATAAAGAACTACCAGGACAACCATCTCTCTCTACACTATTATAAAGAACTACCAGGAGGACAACCATCTCTCTCTACACTATTATAAAGAACTACCAGGAGGACAACCATCTCTCTCTACACTATTATAAAGAACTACCAGGAGGACAACCATCTCTCTCTACACTATTATAAAGAACTACCAGGAGGACAACCATCTCTCTCTACACTATTATAAAGAACTACCAGGAGGACAACCATCTCTCTCTACACTATTATAAAGAACTACCAGGAGGACAACCATCTCTCTCTACACTATTATAAAGAACTACCAGGAGGACAACCATCTCTCTCTACACTATTATAAAGAACTACCAGGAGGACAACCATCTCTCTCTACACTATTATAAAGAACTACCAGGAGGACAACCATCTCTCTCTACACTATTATAAAGAACTACCAGGACAACCATCTCTCTCTACACTATTATAAAGAACTACCAGGAGGACAACCATCTCTCTCTACACTATTATAAAGAACTACCAGGAGGACAACCATCTCTCTCTACACTATTATAAAGAACTACCAGGAGGACAACCATCTCTCTCTACACTATTATAAAGAACTACCAGGAGGACAACCATCTCTCTCTACACTATTATAAAGAACTACCAGGAGGACAACCATCTCTCTCTACACTATTATAAAGAACTACCAGGAGGACAACCATCTCTCTCTACACTATTATAAAGAACTACCAGGAGGACAACCATCTCTCTCTACACTATTATAAAGAACTACCAGGAGACAACCATCTCTCTCTACACTATTATAAAGAACTACCAGGAGGACAACCATCTCTCTCTACACTATTATAAAGAACTACCAGGAGGACAACCATCTCTCTCTACACTATTATAAAGAACTACCAGGACAACCATCTCTCTCTACACTATTATAAAGAACTACCAGGAGGACAACCATCTCTCTCTACACTATTATAAAGAACTACCAGGAGGACAACCATCTCTCTCTACACTATTATAAAGAACTACCAGGACAACCATCTCTCTCTACACTATTATAAAGAACTACCAGGGACAACCATCTCTCTCTACACTATTATAAAGAACTACCAGGAGGACAACCATCTCTCTCTACACTATTATAAAGAACTACCAGGAGGACAACCATCTCTCTCTACACTATTATAAAGAACTACCAGGAGGACAACCATCTCTCTCTACACTATTATAAAGAACTACCAGGACAACCATCTCTCTCTACACTATTATAAAGAACTACCAGGAGGACAACCATCTCTCTCTACACTATTATAAAGAACTACCAGGAGGACAACCATCTCTCTCTACACTATTATAAAGAACTACCAGGAGGACAACCATCTCTCTCTACACTATTATAAAGAACTACCAGGAGGACAACCATCTCTCTCTACACTATTATAAAGAACTACCAGGAGGACAACCATCTCTCTCTACACTATTATAAAGAACTACCAGGAGGACAACCATCTCTCTCTACACTATTATAAAGAACTACCAGGGACAACCATCTCTCTCTACACTATTATAAAGAACTACCAGGAGGACAACCATCTCTCTCTACACTATTATAAAGAACTACCAGGAGGACAACCATCTCTCTACACTATTATAAAGAACTACCAGGAGGACAACCATCTCTCTACACTATTATAAAGAACTACCAGGAGGACAACCATCTCTCTCTACACTATTATAAAGAACTACCAGGAGGACAACCATCTCTCTCTACACTATTATAAAGAACTACCAGGAGGACAACCATCTCTCTCTACACTATTATAAAGAACTACCAGGAGGACAACCATCTCTCTCTACACTATTATAAAGAACTACCAGGAGGACAACCATCTCTCTCTACACTATTATAAAGAACTACCAGGAGGACAACCATCTCTCTCTACACTATTATAAAGAACTACCAGGAGGACAACCATCTCTCTCTACACTATTATAAAGAACTACCAGGAGGACAACCATCTCTCTCTACACTATTATAAAGAACTACCAGGACAACCATCTCTCTCTACACTATTATAAAGAACTACCAGGAGGACAACCATCTCTCTCTACACTATTATAAAGAACTACCAGGAGGACAACCATCTCTCTCTACACTATTATAAAGAACTACCAGGAGGACAACCATCTCTCTCTACACTATTATAAAGAACTACCAGGAGGACAACCATCTCTCTCTACACTATTATAAAGAACTACCAGGAGGACAACCATCTCTCTCTACACTATTATAAAGAACTACCAGGACAACCATCTCTCTCTACACTATTATAAAGAACTACCAGGAGGACAACCATCTCTCTCTACACTATTATAAAGAACTACCAGGAGGACAACCATCTCTCTCTACACTATTATAAAGAACTACCAGGAGGACAACCATCTCTCTCTACACTATTATAAAGAACTACCAGGAGGACAACCATCTCTCTCTACACTATTATAAAGAACTACCAGGAGGACAACCATCTCTCTCTACACTATTATAAAGAACTACCAGGAGGACAACCATCTCTCTCTACACTATTATAAAGAACTACCAGGGGACAACCATCTCTCTCTACACTATTATAAAGAACTACCAGGAGGACAACCATCTCTCTCTACACTATTATAAAGAACTACCAGGACAACCATCTCTCTCTACACTATTATAAAGAACTACCAGGAGGACAACCATCTCTCTCTACACTATTATAAAGAACTACCAGGAGGACAACCATCTCTCTCTACACTATTATAAAGAACTACCAGGAGGACAACCATCTCTCTCTACACTATTATAAAGAACTACCAGGAGGACAACCATCTCTCTCTACACTATTATAAAGAACTACCAGGAGCACAACCATCTCTCTCTACACTATTATAAAGAACTACCAGGACAACCATCTCTCTCTACACTATTATAAAGAACTACCAGGACAACCATCTCTCTCTACACTATTATAAAGAACTACCAGGACAACCATCTCTCTCTACACTATTATAAAGAACTACCAGGACAACCATCTCTCTCTACACTATTATAAAGAACTACCAGGAGGACAACCATCTCTCTCTACACTATTATAAAGAACTACCAGGAGGACAACCATCTCTCTCTACACTATTATAAAGAACTACCAGGACAACCATCTCTCTCTACACTATTATAAAGAACTACCAGGAGGACAACCATCTCTCTCTACACTATTATAAAGAACGACCAGGAGGACAACCATCTCTCTCTACACTATTATAAAGAACTACCAGGAGGACAACCATCTCTCTCTACACTATTATAAAGAACTACCAGGGGACAACCATCTCTCTCTACACTATTATAAAGAACTACCAGGAGGACAACCATCTCTCTCTACACTATTATAAAGAACTACCAGGAGGACAACCATCTCTCTCTACACTATTATAAAGAACTACCAGGAGGACAACCATCTCTCTCTACACTATTATAAAGAACTACCAGGAGGACAACCATCTCTCTCTACACTATTATAAAGAACTACCAGGACAACCATCTCTCTCTACACTATTATAAAGAACTACCAGGAGGACAACCATCTCTCTCTACACTATTATAAAGAACTACCAGGAGGACAACCATCTCTCTCTACACTATTATAAAGAACTACCAGGAGGACAACCATCTCTCTCTACACTATTATAAAGAACTACCAGGAGGACAACCATCTCTCTCTACACTATTATAAAGAACTACCAGGACAACCATCTCTCTCTACACTATTATAAAGAACTACCAGGACAACCATCTCTCTCTACACTATTATAAAGAACTACCAGGAGGACAACCATCTCTCTCTACACTATTATAAAGAACTACCAGGAGGACAACCATCTCTCTCTACACTATTATAAAGAACTACCAGGAGGACAACCATCTCTCTCTACACTATTATAAAGAACTACCAGGAGGACAACCATCTCTCTCTACACTATTATAAAGAACTACCAGGAGGACAACCATCTCTCTCTACACTATTATAAAGAACTACCAGGACAACCATCTCTCTACACTATTATAAAGAACTACCAGGACAACCATCTCTCTCTACACTATTATAAAGAACTACCAGGACAACCATCTCTCTCTACACTATTATAAAGAACTACCAGGAGGACAACCATCTCTCTCTACACTATTATAAAGAACTACCAGGAGGACAACCATCTCTCTCTACACTATTATAAAGAACTACCAGGAGGACAACCATCTCTCTCTACACTATTATAAAGAACTACCAGGACAACCATCTCTCTCTACACTATTATAAAGAACTACCAGGAGGACAACCATCTCTCTCTACACTATTATAAAGAACTACCAGGGACAACCATCTCTCTCTACACTATTATAAAGAACTACCAGGACAACCATCTCTCTCTACACTATTATAAAGAACTACCAGGAGGACAACCATCTCTCTCTACACTATTATAAAGAACGACCAGGAGGACAACCATCTCTCTCTACACTATTATAAAGAACTACCAGGACAACCATTTCTCTCTACACTATTATAAAGAACTACCAGGACAACCATCTCTCTACACTATTATAAAGAACTACCAGGACAACCATCTCTCTCTACACTATTATAAAGAACTACCAGGACAACCATCTCTCTCTACACTATTATAAAGAACTACCAGGAGGACAACCATCTCGCTCTACACTATTATAAAGAACTACCAGGACAACCATCTCTCTCTACACTATTAAAAAGAGGAGCACTCTTAAAGTTGAGATTAGGAGCACACTCTTAAAGGGAGTGCTCCTAACCGCAGCTTGTTACCTGTAAAAAAAGACACCTGTCCACAGAAGCAATCAATCAGATTCCAAACTCTCCACCATGGCCAAGACCAAAGAGCTCTCCAAGGACGTCAGGGACAAGATTGTAGACCTACACAATGCTGGAATGGGCTACAAGACCATCGCCAAGCAGCTTGGTGAGAAGGTGACAACATTTGGTGCGATTATTCGCAAATGGAAGAAACACAAATGAACTGTCAATCTCCCTCGGCCTGGGGCTCCATGCAAGATCTCACCTCGTGGAGTTGCAATGATCATGAGAACGGCGAGGAATCAGCCCAGAAATACACGGGAGGATCTTGTCAATGATCTCAAGGCAGCTGGGACCATAGTCACCAAGAAAACAATTGGTAACACACTACGCCGTGAAAGACTGAAATCCTGCAGCGCCCTCAAGGTCCCCTTGCTCAAGAAAGCACATATACATGCCCGTCTGAAGTTTGCCAATGAACATCTGAATGACTCAGAGGACAACTGGTGAAAGTGTTGTGGTCAGATGAGACCAAAATGGAGCTCTTTGGCATCAACTCAACTCACCGTGTTTGGAGGAGGAGGAATGCTGCCTATGACCCCAAGAACACCATCCCCACCGTCAAACATGGAGGTGGAAACATTATGCTTTGGGGGTGTTTTTCTGCTAAGGGGACAGGACAACTTCACCGCATCATTTGACGAGGCAATGTACTGTCAAATCTTGGGTGAGAACATCCTTCCCTCAGCCAGGGCATTGAAAATGGGTCGTGGATGGGTATTCCAGCATGACAATGACCCAAAACAATGGCCAAGGCAACAAAGGAGTGGCTCAAGAAGAAGCACATTAAGGTCCTGGAGTGGCCTAGCCAGTCTCCAGACCTTAATCCCATAGGAAATCTGTGGAGGGAGCTGAAGGTTCGAGTTGCCAAACGTCAGCCTCGAAACCATAATGACTTGGAGAAGATCTGCAAAGAGGAGTGGGACAAAATCCCTCCTGAGATGTGTGCAAACCTGGTGGCCAACTACAAAAAACGTCTGACCTCTGTGATTGCCAACAAGGGCTTTGCCACCAAGTACTATGTCATGTTTTGCAGAGGGGTCAAATACTTGTTTCCCTCATAAAAATGCAAATCAATTTATAACATTTTTGACATGTGTTTTTCTGGATTTTTTTGTTGTTATTCTGTCTCTCACTGTTCAAATAAACCTACCATTAAAATTATAGACTGATCATTTCTTTGTCAGTGGGAAAACGAACAAAATCAGCAGGGGATCAAATACTTTTTTCCCCCACTGTACATACATACATACATACATACATACATACATACATACATACATACATACATACATACATACATACATACATACACAGTCTTCGATCAGACACGCACATATATAATAGAACAGGCCATTCTACTTGACTGGCCGACAATAATGGACCACTAAGACCCTTAGTCTGTGTGTGTGTGTGTGTGTGTGTGTGTGTGTGTGTGTGTGTGTGTGTGTGTGTGTGTGTGTGTGTGTGTGTGTGTGTGTGTGTGTGTGTGTGTGTGTGACAATAGAACCTAGACAAAGCAGACCCAACGGTCTTCAGTAGCTGAATGACTCACCCCCATACTGCACTGAGACTGACCTGACTACCACCCTGGAGGGGGGTTCAACGTCTCATCAGCTCTGATTTCAAAGCTCTCCGCAGTTTCTATAACCCTGAACATACTCTCTCTTCCTCTCCCTCTCTTCATCGTTCTCTCTCTATCTACGGGACACACAGTCCTGGTTTCCACGTCAAGGACTACTGTTGTGGAGTGAAGGGGAGCCAGGTGCAGTACTCTTTCTCCCCCTTTCTCCACACACACCACTGCACACACACACCATTTCACATGGACAGACACACACGCCATTTCACACACACACCACTTCACACACACACCACTTCACATGGACACACACACACACACACCATTTCACACACACACCACTCACATGGTCACACACACACACACACACACACACACACACACACACACACACACACACACACACACACACACACACACACACACACACACACACACACACACACACACCCACTTCACATGGAGACACACACACACTTCACACATAAATGATTGATGATTGGCTGAGATAAATTGATTATGAAAAGACTGTGGGGTCTGTTTCGTTAGTCTTCAGTGCGGCTTTTGACATTATCGATCATAGTCTGCTGCTGAAAAAACTTGTTATGGCTTTACACCCCCAGCTATATTGTGGATAAAGAGTTACCTGTCTAACAGAACACAGAGGCTGTTCTAGAATGGAAGCCTCTCCAACATAATCCAGGTAGAATCAGGAATTCCCCAGGGCAGCTGTCTAGGCCCATTACTTTTTTCAATCTTTACCAACGACATGCCACTGGCTTTGAGTAAAGCCAGTGTGTCTATGTATGAAGATGACTCAACACTATACATGTCAGCTACTACAGCGACTGAAATGACAACAACACTTAACAAAGAGCTGCAGTTAGTTTCAGAATGGGTGGAATAAGTTAGTCCTAAATATTTCTAAAACTAAAAGCATTTTATTTGGGACAAATCATTCACTAAACCCTAAACCTCAACTAAACCTTGTAATGAATAATGTGGAAATTGAGCAAATTGAGTTGACTAAACTGATTGGAGTAACCCTGGATTGTAAACTGTCATGGTCAAACATATTGATACAACAGTAGCTAAGATGCCACAAAGAGGGACTTGCAATTGCAATTGTCTCAGAACAGAGCAGCACGGCTAGCCCTTGGATGTACACAGAGAGCTAACATTAATAATATGCATGTTAATCTCTCCTGGCTCAAAGTAGAGGAGAGATTGACTACATCACTACTTGTATTTATGAGAGGTATTGACTTGTTGAATGCACCGAGTTGTCTGTCTAAACTACTGGCACACAGCTCGGACATCTATGCACAAGACATGACACCAGAGGTCTCTTCACAGTCCCCAAGTCCAGAACAGACTATGGGAGGCACACAGTACTACATAGAGCCATGACTACATGGAACTCAATTCCACATCAAGTAACTCATGCCAGCAGTAAAATCTGATTTAAAAAACAGATAAAATGCACCTTATGGAACAGCGGGGACTGTGAACAGACACAAACACAGACACATGACAACACACAGTAACATACGCACCATACACATGTACACATGGATTGTGGTATAGATATGTGGTAGTAGAGGCCTGAGGGCACACACTTAATATGTTGTGAAATCTGTTTTGAATGTTTTGTAATGTTTTTAAAATGTTTAACTGCCTTAATTTTGCTGAACCCCAGGAAGAGTAGCTGCTGCCTTGGCAGGAACTAATGGGGATCCTGTAACGGAAGTTGTCATGGAGAGAAGACCAAGGCGCAGCAGGTATGTGAATACTCATATTTAATTTCCAAAAAGGAGTAAAGCATCCACTTAACAAAACAATAAAGGTGACAACAGCAACAGTTCTGCAGGCTATTAACCTGTTAGGGCTAGGGGGCAGTATTGACACGGCTGGATAAAAAACGTACCCGATTTAATCTGGTTACTACTCCTGCCCAGTAACTAGAATATGCATATAATTATTGGCTTTGGATAGAAAACACTCCAAAGTTTCTAAAACTGTTTGAATGGTGTCTGTGAGTATAACAGAACTCAAATGGCAGGTCAAAACTTGAGAAGATTCTGTACAGGAAGTACCCTGTCTGACCATTTCTTGGCCTTCTTTGTCATCTCTATCCAAAACAAAGGATCTCTGCTGTTACGTGACACTTCCTACGGCTCCAATGGGCTCTCGGAAGGCGGCAAAAAGCGGAATCGTGGCTTTGCAGGCTCTGGTTGAAAAAAAGTAGCGCGTTTGGGTAGTGGCTGGTTACAGTACTGTGAGACTCAGGCGCGTGCCCGCGTCGACCGAATGCTTTGTTTTCTTTCCTCTGTTTACCTAAACGCAGATTCCCGGTCGGAATATTATCGCTTTTTTACGAGAAAAATTGCATAAAAATGGATTTTAAACAGCGGTTGACATGCTTCGAAGTACGGTAATGGAATATTTCGATTTTTTTTGTCACGAATTGCGCCATGCTCGTGACCCTTATTTACACTTCGGATAGTGTCTTGGAACGCACGAACAAAACGCCGCTATTTGGATATAACGATGGATTATTTTGGACCAAACCAACATTTGTTATTGAAGTAGCAGTCCTTGGAGTGCATTCTGACGAAGACAACAAAGGTAATCAAACTTTTGTAATAGTAAATCGGAGTTTGGTCAGGGCTAAACTTGGTGGGTGTCTAAATGGCTAGCCGTGATGGCTGGGCTATCTACTGAGAATATTGCAAAATGTGCTTTCACCGAAAAGCTATTTTAAAATCGGACACCTCGATTGCACAAAGGAGTGCTGTATCTATAATTCTTAAAATAATTGGTATGTTTTTTGTGAACGTTTATCGTGAGTAATTTAGTAAATTCACCGGAGGTTTGCGGGGGGTATGCTAGTTCTGAACGTCACATGCTAATGTAAAAAGCTGGTTTTTGATATAAATATGAACTTGATTGAACAAAACATGCATGTATTGTATGACATAATGTCCTAGGTATGTCATCTGATGAAGATCATCAAAGGTTAGTGCTGCATTTAGCTGTCTTCTGGGTTTTTGTGACATTATATGCTAGCTTGAAAAATGGGTGTCTGATTATTTCTGGCTGGGTACTCTGCTGACATAATCTAATGTTTTGCTTTCATTGTAAAGCCTTTTTGAAATCGGACAGTGTGGTTAGATTAACGAGAGTCTTGTCTTTAAAATGCTGTAAAATAGTCATATGTTTGAGAAATTGAAGTAATAGCATTTCTAAGGTATTTGAAAATCGCGCCACTGGATTACACTGGCTGTTGCGTAGGTGGGACGAATTCGTCCCGCCTAGCCCAGAGAGGTTAAACGCAGTGCAAAAACAACCACCCACAACCCCAAAGAAAAACACACACACCTATATAGGACTTCCAATCAAAGGCAACTCAACACACCTGCCTTCAATTGGAAGTCCCAATCAACAACACAATCATTCACATACACAAAAACTGCCACGTCCTGACCCCAAAACTAATACAATAGCTCCATCTGCTGATCAGGACGTGACAGATCCGTAATAAACCCCAGGAAGGGTAGCTGCTGCCTTGGCAGGAACTAATGGGGATCCATAATAAACCCCAGGAAGAGTAGCTGCTGCCTTGGCAGGAACTAATGGGGATCCATAATAAACCCCAGGAAGAGTAGCTGCTGCCTTGGCAGGAACTAATAGGGATCCATAATAAACCCCAGGAAGAGTAGCTGCTGCCTTGGCAGGAACTAATGGGGATCCATAATAAACCCCAGGAAGAGTAGCTGCTGCCTTGGCAGGAACTAATGGCTATCCGTAATAAACCCCAGTCGGTAGGTTTGGGGTCAGTCAGTCAGTCAGTCAGTAGGTTTACAACCCTCTCCTCTCTGCTGTAGTCTACAGTCAGTCAGTCAGTCAGTCAGTCAGTAGGTTTACAACCCTTTCCTCTCTGCTGTAGTCTACAGTCAGTCAGTCAGTCAGTCAGTCAGTCAGTCAGTCAGTCAGTCAGTCAGTCAGTCAGTCAGTCAGTAGGTTTACAACCCTCTCCTCTCTGCTGTAGTCTACAGTCAGTCAGTCAGTCAGTCAGTCAGTAGGTTTACAACCCTTTCCTCTCTGCTGTAGTCTACAGTCAGTCAGTCAGTCAGTCAGTAGGTTTACAACCCTCTCCTCTCTGCTGTAGTCTACAGTCAGTCAGTAGGTTTACAACCCTCTCCTCTCTGCTGTAGTCTACAGTCAGTCAGTCAGTCAGTAGGTTTACAACCCTCTCCTCTCTGCTGTAGTCTACAGTCAGTCAGTCAGTCAGTCAGTCAGTCAGTCAGTAGGTTTACAACCCTCTCCTCTCTGCTGTAGTCTACAGTCAGTCAGTCAGTCAGTCAGTCAGTAGGTTTACAACCCTTTCCTCTCTGCTGTAGTCTACAGTCAGTCAGTCAGTCAGTCAGTAGGTTTACAACCCTCTCCTCTCTGCTGTAGTCTACAGTCAGTCAGTCAGGGTTTACAACCCTCTCCTCTCTGCTGTAGTCTACAGTCAGTCAGTCAGTCAGTAGGTTTACAACCCTTTCCTCTCTGCTGTAGTCTACAGTCAGTCAGTCAGTCAGTCAGTCAGTCAGTCAGTCACTCCTCTCTGCTGTAGTCTACAGTCAGTCAGTCAGTCAGTCAGTCAGTCAGTCAGTCAGTCAGTCAGTCAGTCAGTCAGTCAGTAGGTTTACAACCCTCTCCTCTCTGCTGTAGTCTACAGTCAGTCAGTCAGTCAGTCAGTCAGTCAGTCAGTCAGTCAGGGTTTACAACCCTCTCCTCTCTGCTGTAGTCTACAGTCAGTCAGTCAGTAGGTTTACAACCCTTTCCTCTCTGCTGTAGTCTACAGTCAGTCAGTCAGTCAGTCAGTAGGTTTACAACCCTCTCCTCTCTGCTGTAGTCTACAGTCAGTCAGTCAGTCAGTCAGTCAGTCAGTCAGTCAGTAGGTTTACAACCCTCTCCTCTCTGCTGTAGTCTACAGTCAGTTAGTCAGTCAGTCAGTCAGTCAGTCAGTCAGTCAGTAGGTTTACAACCCTCTCCTCTCTGTTGTAGTCTACAGTCAGTCAGTCAGTCAGTCAGTCAGTCAGTAGGTAGGTTTACAACCCTCTCCTCTCTGTTGTAGTCTACAGTCAGTCAGTCAGTCAGTCAGTAGGTTTACAACCCTCTCCTCTCTGCTGTAGTCTACAGTCAGTCAGTCAGTAAGTAGGTTTACAACCCTCTCCTCTCTGCTGTAGTCTACAGTCAGTCAGTCAGTCAGTCAGACAGTCAGTCGGTCAGTCAGTAGGTAGGTTTACAACCCTCTCCTCTCTGTTGTAGTCTACAGTCAGTCAGTCAGTCAGTAGGTTTACAACCCTCTCCTCTCTGCTGTAGTCTACAGTCAGTCAGTCAGTCAGTCAGTCAGTCAGTAGGTTTACAACCCTTTCCTCTCTGCTGTAGTCTACAGTCAGTCAGTCAGTCAGTAAGGTTTACAACCCTCTCCTCTCTGCTGTAGTCTACAGTCAGTCAGTAAGTCAGTCAGTCAGTCAGTAGGTTTACAACCCTCTCCTCTCTGCTGTAGTCTACAGTCAGTCAGTCAGTCAGTCAGTCAGTCAGTCAGTCAGTCAGTAGGTTTACAACCCTCTCCTCTCTGCTGTAGTCTACAGTCAGTCAGTCAGTAGGTTTACAACCCTTTCCTCTCTGCTGTAGTCTACAGTCAGTCAGTCAGTCAGTCAGTAGGTTTACAACCCTCTCCTCTCTGCTGTAGTCTACAGTCAGTCAGTCAGTCAGTCAGTCAGTCAGTCAGTAGGTTTACAACCCTCTCCTCTCTGCTGTAGTCTACAGTCAGTTAGTCAGTCAGTCAGTCAGTCAGTCAGTCAGTCAGTCAGTAGGTTTACAACCCTCTCCTCTCTGTTGTAGTCTACAGTCAGTCAGTCAGTCAGTCAGTCAGTCAGTCAGCGTCAGCGTCGTCGTCAGCAGAGGGGCCCCTCTCCTCTCTGTTGTAGTCTACAGTCAGTCAGTCAGTCAGTCAGTAGGTTTACAACCCTCTCCTCTCTGCTGTAGTCTACAGTCAGTCAGTCAGTAAGTAGGTTTACAACCCTCTCCTCTCTGCTGTAGTCTACAGTCAGTCAGTCAGTCAGTCAGACAGTCAGTCGGTCAGTCAGTAGGTAGGTTTACAACCCTCTCCTCTCTGTTGTAGTCTACAGTCAGTCAGTCAGTCAGTAGGTTTACAACCCTCTCCTCTCTGCTGTAGTCTACAGTCAGTCAGTCAGTCAGTCAGTCAGTCAGTAGGTTTACAACCCTTTCCTCTCTGCTGTAGTCTACAGTCAGTCAGTCAGTCAGTCAGTAAGTTTACAACCCTCTCCTCTCTGCTGTAGTCTACAGTCAGTCAGTAAGTCAGTCAGTCAGTCAGTAGGTTTACAACCCTCTCCTCTCTGCTGTAGTCTACAGTCAGTCAGTCAGTCAGTCAGTCAGTAGGTTTACAACCCTTTCCTCTCTGCTGTAGTCTACAGTCAGTCAGTCAGTCAGTCAGTCAGTCAGTCAGTAGGTTTACAACCCTCTCCTCTCTGCTGTAGTCTACAGTCAGTCAGTCAGTCAGTCAGTCAGTAGGTTTACAAACCTTTCCTCTCTGCTGCAGTCTACAGTCAGTCAGTCAGTCAGTCAGTAGGTTTACAACCCTCTCCTCTCTGCTGTAGTCTACAGTCAGTCAGTAGGTTTACAACCCTCTCCTCTCTGCTGTAGTCTACAGTCAGTCAGTCAGTCAGTCAGTCAGTCAGTCAGTCAGTAGGTTTACAACCCTCTCCTCTCTGCTGTAGTCTACAGTCAGTTAGTCAGTCAGTCAGTCAGTCAGTCAGTCAGTAGGTTTACAACCCTCTCCTCTCTGCTGTAGTCTACAGTCAGTTACTCAGTCAGTCAGTCAGTCAGTAGGTTTATAACCCTCTCCGTTGTAGTCTACAGTCAGTCAGTCAGTCAGTCAGTCAGTCAGTCAGTCAGTCAGTCAGTCAGTTAGTCAGTCAGTCAGTCAGTAGGTTTACAACCCTCTCCTCTCTGTTGTAGTCTACAGTCAGTCAGTCAGTCAGTCAGTCAGTCAGTCAGTAGGTAGGTTTACAACCCTCTCCTCTCTGTTGTAGTCTACAGTCAGTCAGTCAGTAGGTTTACAACCCTCTCCTCTCTGCTGTAGTCTACAGTCAGTCAGTCAGTCAGTCAGTCAGTCAGTAAGTTTACAACCCTTTCCTCTCTGCTGTAGTCTACAGTCAGTCAGTCAGTCAGTCAGTAAGTTTACAACCCTCTCCTCTCTGCTGTAGTCTACAGTCAGTCAGTCAGTCAGTCAGTCAGTCAGTCAGTCAGTCAGTCAGTCAGTCAGTAGGTTTACAACCCTCTCCTCTCTGCTGTAGTCTACAGTCAGTCAGTCAGTCAGTCAGTCAGTCAGTCAGTCAGTAGGTTTACAACCCTCTCCTCTCTGCTGTAGTCTACAGTCAGTCAGTCAGTAGGTTTACAACCCTTTCCTCTCTGCTGTAGTCTACAGTCAGTCAGTCAGTCAGTCAGTAGGTTTACAACCCTCTCCTCTCTGCTGTAGTCTACAGTCAGTTAGTCAGTCAGTCAGTCAGTCAGTCAGTCAGTCAGTCAGTCAGTCAGTCAGTCAGTCAGTAGGTTTACAACCCTCTCCTCTCTGTTGTAGTCTACAGTCAGTCAGTCAGTCAGTCAGTCAGTCAGTCAGTAGGTAGGTTTACAACCCTCTCCTCTCTGTTGTAGTCTACAGTCAGTCAGTCAGTCAGTCAGTAGGTTTACAACCCTCTCCTCTCTGCTGTAGTCTACAGTCAGTCAGTCAGTAAGTAGGTTTACAACCCTCTCCTCTCTGCTGTAGTCTACAGTCAGTCAGTCAGTCAGTCAGACAGTCAGTCGGTCAGTCAGTAGGTAGGTTTACAACCCTCTCCTCTCTGTTGTAGTCTACAGTCAGTCAGTCAGTCAGTAGGTTTACAACCCTCTCCTCTCTGCTGTAGTCTACAGTCAGTCAGTCAGTCAGTCAGTCAGTCAGTAGGTTTACAACCCTTTCCTCTCTGCTGTAGTCTACAGTCAGTCAGTCAGTCAGTCAGTAAGTTTACAACCCTCTCCTCTCTGCTGTAGTCTACAGTCAGTCAGTAAGTCAGTCAGTCAGTCAGTAGGTTTACAACCCTCTCCTCTCTGCTGTAGTCTACAGTCAGTCAGTCAGTCAGTCAGTCAGTCAGTCAGTCAGTCAGTCAGTAGGTTTACAACCCTCTCCTCTCTGCTGTAGTCTACAGTCAGTCAGTCAGTCAGTCAGTCAGTAGGTTTACAAACCTTTCCTCTCTGCTGTAGTCTACAGTCAGTCAGTCAGTCAGTCAGTAGGTTTACAACCCTCTCCTCTCTGCTGTAGTCTACAGTCAGTCAGTAGGTTTACAACCCTCTCCTCTCTGCTGTAGTCTACAGTCAGTCAGTCAGTCAGTCAGTCAGTCAGTCAGTCAGTCAGTAGGTTTACAACCCTCTCCTCTCTGCTGTAGTCTACAGTCAGTTAGTCAGTCAGTCAGTCAGTCAGTCAGTCAGTAGGTTTACAACCCTCTCCTCTCTGCTGTAGTCTACAGTCAGTTACTCAGTCAGTCAGTCAGTCAGTAGGTTTATAACCCTCTCCGTTGTAGTCTACAGTCAGTCAGTCAGTCAGTCAGTCAGTCAGTCAGTCAGTCAGTCAGTCAGTTAGTCAGTCAGTCAGTCAGTAGGTTTACAACCCTCTCCTCTCTGTTGTAGTCTACAGTCAGTCAGTCAGTCAGTCAGTCAGTCAGTCAGTAGGTAGGTTTACAACCCTCTCCTCTCTGTTGTAGTCTACAGTCAGTCAGTCAGTAGGTTTACAACCCTCTCCTCTCTGCTGTAGTCTACAGTCAGTCAGTCAGTCAGTCAGTCAGTCAGTCAGTAAGTTTACAACCCTTTCCTCTCTGCTGTAGTCTACAGTCAGTCAGTCAGTCAGTCAGTAGGTTTACAACCCTCTCCTCTCTGCTGTAGTCTACAGTCAGTCAGTCAGTCAGTCAGTCAGTCAGTCAGTCAGTCAGTCAGTCAGTAGGTTTACAACCCTCTCCTCTCTGCTGTAGTCTACAGTCAGTCAGTCAGTCAGTCAGTCAGTCAGTCAGTCAGTAGGTTTACAACCCTCTCCTCTCTGCTGTAGTCTACAGTCAGTCAGTCAGTAGGTTTACAACCCTTTCCTCTCTGCTGTAGTCTACAGTCAGTCAGTCAGTCAGTCAGTAGGTTTACAACCCTCTCCTCTCTGCTGTAGTCTACAGTCAGTTAGTCAGTCAGTCAGTCAGTCAGTCAGTCAGTCAGTCAGTCAGTCAGTCAGTCAGTCAGTCAGTAGGTTTACAACCCTCTCCTCTCTGTTGTAGTCTACAGTCAGTCAGTCAGTCAGTCAGTCAGTCAGTCAGTAGGTAGGTTTACAACCCTCTCCTCTCTGTTGTAGTCTACAGTCAGTCAGTCAGTCAGTAGGTTTACAACCCTCTCCTCTCTGCTGTAGTCTACAGTCAGTCAGTCAGTAAGTAGGTTTACAACCCTCTCCTCTCTGCTGTAGTCTACAGTCAGTCAGTCAGTCAGTCAGACAGTCAGTCGGTCAGTCAGTAGGTAGGTTTACAACCCTCTCCTCTCTGTTGTAGTCTACAGTCAGTCAGTCAGTCAGTAGGTTTACAACCCTCTCCTCTCTGCTGTAGTCTACAGTCAGTCAGTCAGTCAGTCAGTCAGTCAGTAGGTTTACAACCCTTTCCTCTCTGCTGTAGTCTACAGTCAGTCAGTCAGTCAGTCAGTAAGTTTACAACCCTCTCCTCTCTGCTGTAGTCTACAGTCAGTCAGTAAGTCAGTCAGTCAGTCAGTAGGTTTACAACCCTCTCCTCTCTGCTGTAGTCTACAGTCAGTCAGTCAGTCAGTCAGTCAGTAGGTTTACAACCCTTTCCTCTCTGCTGTAGTCTACAGTCAGTCAGTCAGTCAGTCAGTAGGTTTACAACCCTTTCCTCTCTGCTGTAGTCTACAGTCAGTCAGTCAGTCAGTCAGTCAGTCAGTCAGTCAGTAGGTTTACAACCCTTTCCTCTCTGCTGTAGTCTACAGTCAGTCAGTCAGTCAGTCAGTAGGTTTACAACCCTTTCCTCTCTGCTGTAGTCTACAGTCAGTCAGTCAGTCAGTCAGTCAGTCAGTCAGTCAGTCAGTAGGTTTACAACCCTTTCCTCTCTGCTGTAGTCTACAGTCAGTCAGTCAGTCAGTCAGTCAGTCAGTCAGTCAGTAGGTTTACAACCCTTTCCTCTCTGCTGTAGTCTACAGTCAGTCAGTCAGTCAGTCAGTCAGTCAGTCAGTAGGTTTACAACCCTTTCCTCTCTGCTGTAGTCTACAGTCAGTCAGTCAGTCAGTCAGTCAGTCAGTCAGTCAGTCAGTAGGTTTACAACCCTCTCCTCTCTGCTGTAGTCTACAGTCAGTCAGTCAGTCAGTCAGTCAGTCAGTCAGTCAGTCAGTCAGTAGGTTTACAACCCTCTCCTCTCTGCTGTAGTCTACAGTCAGTCAGTCAGTCAGTCAGTCAGTCAGTCAGTCAGTAGGTTTACAACCCTCTCCTCTCTGCTGTAGTCTACAGTCAGTCAGTCAGTCAGTCAGTCAGTCGGTTTACAACCCTCTCCTCTCTGCTGTAGTCTACAGTCAGTCAGTCAGTCAGTAGGTTCACAACCCTTTCCTCTCTGCTGTAGTTTACAGTCAGTCAGTCAGTCAGTCAGTAGGTTTACAACCCTCTCCTCTCTGCTGTAGTCTACAGTCAGTCAGTCAGTCAGTCAGTAGGTTTACAACCCTCTCCTCTCTGCTGTAGTCTACAGTCAGTCAGTCAGTCAGTCAGTAGGTTTACAACCCTTTCCTCTCTGCTGTAGTCTACAGTCAGTCAGTCAGTCAGTCAGTCAGTAGGTTTACAACCCTCTCCTCTCTGCTGTAGCCTACAGTCAGTCAGTCAGTCAGTCAGTCAGTAGGTGTACAACCCTTTCCTCTCTGCTGTAGTCTACAGTCAGTCAGTCAGTCAGTCAGTCAGTCAGTCAGTCAGTCAGTAGGTTTACAACCCTCTCCTCTCTGCTGTAGTCTACAGTCAGTCAGTCAGTCAGTCAGTCAGTAGGTGTACAACCCTTTCCTCTCTGCTGTAGTCTACAGTCAGTCAGTCAGTCAGTCAGTCAGTAGGTTTACAACCCTCTCCTCTCTGCTGTAGTCTACAGTCAGTCAGTCAGTCAGTCAGGAGGTTTACAACCCTCTCCTCTCTGCTGTAGTCTACAGTCAGTCAGTCAGTCAGTCAGTCAGTAGGTGTACAACCCTTTCCTCTCTGCTGTAGTCTACAGTCAGTCAGTCAGTCAGTCAGTCAGTCAGTCAGTCAGTAGGTTTACAACCCTCTCCTCTCTGCTGTAGTCTACAGTCAGTCAGTCAGTCAGTCAGTCAGTAGGTGTACAACCCTCTCCTCTCTGCTGTAGTCTACAGTCAGTCAGACAGTCAGTCAGTCAGTAGGTTTACAACCCTCTCCTCTCTGCTGTAGTCTACAGTCAGTCAGTCAGTCAGTCAGTAGGTGTACAACCCTTTCCTCTCTGCTGTAGTCTACAGTCAGTCAGTCAGTCAGTCAGTAGGTTTACAACCCTCTCCTCTCTGCTGTAGTCTACAGTCAGTCAGTCAGTCAGTCAGTCAGTAGGTTTACAACCCTCTCCTCTCTGCTGTAGTCTACAGTCATCTATCAGTGACCTGAGATTGTTCTAATCAGATAGATGACTGTTCTAATGTCTCATCATTACTCCGTCATGAACACACAGCCTCTCTCTCTCCCTCTCCCTCTCCCTCCCACATGCGACAGAAGTGGCCCGTGTGTGTTTTTGTCTCCATGTCCGGCCCAGAGCTCTAAATCTTGACAATACAATGACCTAGCCATCATCTGATCAGTGATTGATTAGTCTGTAGTGTTTCTATGGGTCAGTATGAACTCTACACCTTGCATGGTCCTGAGTTCATTCTAATGGTTCTAATGATTCTAAAGATTCGAATGCTTCTAAAGATTCTAATGATTCTAAAGGTTATAATGGTTCTACTGGTTCTAATGATTCTAAAGATTCTAATGGTTCTAAAGATTCTAATGGTTCTAATGGTTCTAATGATTCTAATGATTCTACTGGTACTAATGATTCTAATGGTTCTAAAGATTCTAATGATCTAATGGTTCCAATGGTTCTAAAGATTCTAATGGTTCTAAAGATTCTAATGGTTCTAATGGTTCTAATGACCAGTAGACAGTGGAAACCCATACTATAGTAAAAGTAAAGATACCTTAATAGAAAATGACTCAAGTAAAAGTGAAACTACTTGAGTAAAAGTCGAAAAGTAGGAGCCTCCCAAGTGGTGCAGTGGTCTAAGGCCCTGCATCGCAGTGCTAGAGGTGTCATTACAGACCCGGGTTCGGAGACCCAAGCATTTGTGTTTAGTGAGTCCGCCAGATCAGAGGCAGTAGGGATGACCATTTTCCTGCCCTGCTAAGCATTGGAAAATACTTTAGGGTGTCAGGGAAAATGTATGGATAAACAGTATGTACATTATTCTCTTTAGGAGTGTAGTGAAGTAAAAGTAAAATCTGTCAAAAATATAAATTAGAGGTCGACCGATTATGATTTTTAAACGCCGATACTGATACTAATTATTGGAGTACCAAAAAAAGCCAATACCGATTAATCGGACGATTTTTATATATATATATATTTGTAATAATGACAATTACAACAATACTGAATGAAGACTTTTATTTTAACTTAATATAATACATAAATAACAATCTATTTAGTCTCAAATAAATAATAAAACATGTTCAATTTGGTTTAAATAATGCAAAAACACAGTGTTAGAGAAGAAAGTAAAAGTGCAATATGTGCCATGCAAAAAAGCTAACATTTTAAGGTCCTTGCTCAGAACATGGGAACATATGAAAGCTGGTGGTTTCTTTTAACATGAGTCTTCAATATTCCCAGGTAAGAAGTTTTAGGTTGTAGTTATTATAGGAATTATAGGACTATTTCTCTCTATACCATTTGTATTTCATATACCTTTGACTATTGGATGTTCTTATAGGCACTTTAGTATTGCCAGCCTAATCTCGGGAGTTGATAGGCTTGAAGTCATAAACAGCGCTGTGCTTCAAGCATTGCTAAGAGCTGCTGGCAAACGCAGTAAAGTGCTGTTTGAATGAATGCTTACGAGCCTGCTGATGCCTACCACCGCTCAGTCAGATTGCTCTATCAAATATCAAATCATAGACTTAATTATAATATAATAAACACACAGAAATACGAGCCTAGGTCATTAATATGGTCAAATCCGGAAACTATCATTTCGAAAACAAAACGTTTATTCTTTCAGTGAAATACAGAATCATTCCGTATTTTATCGAACGGGTGGCATCCCTAAGTCTAAATATTGCTGTTACATTGCACAACCTTCAATGTTATGTCATAATTATTAAAAATTCTGGCAAATGAATTACAGTCTTTGTTAGGAAGAAATGGTCTTCACACAGTTTGCAACGAGCCAGGCTGCCCAAACTGCTGCATATACCCTGACTCTGCTTGCACTGAACGCAAGAGAAGTGACACAATTTCCCTAGTTAATATTGCCTGCTAACATGAATTTATTTTAACTAAATATGCCGGTTTAAAAAAATATACTTGTGTATTGATTTTAAGAAAGGCATTGATGTTGATGGTTAGGTACATTGGTGCAACGACAGTGCTTTTATCACGAATGAGCTTGTTAAATCATCACCCGTTTGGCGAAGTAGGCTGTGATTTGATGAGAAATTAACAGGCACCGCATTGATTATTTGCAACACAGGACAAGCTAGTTAACCTAGTAATATCATCAATCATGTGTAGTTAACTAGTGATTATGTTAAGATTGATTGTTTTTTATAAGATAAGTTTAATGCTAGCTAGCACCTTACCTTGGCTCCTTGCTGCACTCGCATAACAGATAGTCAGCCTGCCACGCAGTCTCCTCGTGGAGTGCAATATAATCGGCCATGATCGATGTCCAAAAATGCCGATTACCGATTGTTATGAAAACTTGAAATCGGCCCTAATTAATCGGCCATGCCAGTCAACCTCTAATATAAATAGTGAAGTACAGATACCCTCAAAACTACTTAAG
>NC_138302.1:7407500-7435000 GCF_965601325.2 Salmo salar | reverse complement strand
GAATGGTTAAGGTGAGTCATTTACTCTGAATGGTTAAGGTGAGTCATTAACTCTGAATGGTTAAGGTGAGTCATTAACTCTGAATGGTTAAGGTGAGGGTTAATGTTTGGGATAGGCTTAAAACAAAAATATCAAAAACACTTCCTGTCGCTGGTGTGGAACATGGCATCCCACAACACCCTGGTAAAACTGAAACGGTACTTGAAGGTAACAGCATCGCTGTAACCCCTAGCAGCCGGTTTCCACGTCATCTCCTGACGTCCACAGACATGGATGGATGTCAAATACTGACCTGGCTGTACACACACACACACACACACACACACACACACACACACACACACACACACACACACACACACACACACACACACACACACACACACACACACACACACACACAGAGAGACTCTCTCTCTCACACACACACAGACACACACACACACAGACACACACAGACTTTCACACACACACTCATACAGACTCCCACACACACACAGACACACTCATACACAGACTCTCTCTCACTACACACACACACACACACACACACACACACACACACACACACACACACACACACACACACACACACACACACACACACACACACACACACACACATATACACCAATCACTCACACACACTCATACACAGACTCTCACAACACACTCACATACACCAAACACACACACAGACACACTCATACACAGACTCTCTCTCACACACACACACACACACACACACACACACACACATATACACCAATCACTCACACTCACACACACTCATACACAGACTCTCACACACTCACATACACCAAACACTCACACACAACACACACACACAGACGTAGGCACAGAAACAGACACACACGCTGTCACGGGTGGACCATTCATCTAGACAGCTGGTGTCAGATCACTGTAAAACGGTTTGAATATAACTAGAGGGGAGTTTTAATTCATACCACAGCGAGGGAGGGTGTGTGTGTGTGTGTGTGTGAGTGTGTGTGTTGAAGGGAAGCACAGTAAGCAGGTCATTGACTGAGTAGGGGATTATCGATGTTATGGGACTGTATACACACAACACCCCCCTCCCTGTAGACACACACACACTGATACACACACGCACACATACTCACACACACACTGACAGACAGGTGGTCGATCCACTCATTACCATAAACAACAACAGCATTAACATAGACGCACACACCACCTCACCACTCTCAAATATATTTCTCGTACAGCCTATAATGCCACTGCACAAAACGCTCTCCATTCCAACCAGCACTTAAACTGAATCCATATTGCAGATTTGTCCAACTCATTTCCATAACCTGATCCTGTGTGTGTGGATGCCTACAGCAGTAGTATTATTACTGGACTGAATACAGAGCAGCATATCAATCTGAACAACTAGAACAACAGCATCATATTATAGACAGGTGAGACCCTGCTAGTCCAGATTAGCCTACAGACTGAACTCAGCCCAGAGGAGAGGAAGAAGCAGCAGCAGGCTTTAATCTTACCTTCTATATACTACACATCTATAACCTTACCTTGGCCATTCTACATACTACACATCTATAACCTTACCTTGGCCATTCTACATACTACACATCTATAACCTCACCTTGGCCATTCTATATACTACACATCTATAACCTCACCTTGGCCATTCTATATACTACACATCTATAACCTTACCTTGGCCATTCTACATACTACACATCTAATACCTTACCTTGGCCATTCTACATACTACACATCTATAACCTTGGCCATTCTATATACTACACATCTATAACCTTGGCCATTCGATATACTAGTAACCTAGCAGGTAGCCTAGCGATTAGGAGCGTTGGGTCAGTAACCGAAAGGTCGCTGGTATGAATCCCTGCGCAGACTAAATAATAAATCTGTCAATGTGTCCTTGAGCAAGGTACTTAACCATAATTGCTCCTGTAAGTCTCTCTGGATAAGAGCATCTGCTAAATGACTCAAATCTAAATCTACTACACATCTTTAATCTTACTTAGGCTGCTAATATTATAGATTGACTGGTGTCTAGAGGCTGACATACAGGCTACCAACACTGACCCACAGCAGACAGTCTGCAGGATGATATACAGGCTACCAACACCGACCCACAGCAGACAGTCTGCAGGTTGATATACAGGCTACCAACACCGACCCACAGCAGACAGTCTGCAGGTTGATATACAGGCTACCAACACCGACCCACAGCAGACAGTCTGCAGGTTGATATACAGGCTACCAACACCGACCCACAGCAGACAGTCTGCAGGTTGATATACAGGCTACCAACACCGACCCACAGCAGACAGAGAATTCTTGTAATTCAGTATCTTATGGCAATTCAACACGTGGATGTAAATCAACTATAACACTATCAGAAATAGAGTCATGTCCAAACAGATTCAGATTCATACTCATATTCAGATTCAGATTCATATTCAGATGCTTACTCATATTCAGATTCATACTCATATTCAGATTCATACTCAGATTCATACTCAGATTCATACTCAGATTCAGATTTATATTCAGATTCATATTCAGAAAACTTCAATGTCCTCAAAGAGACAATTCATCTTGCAGCAGTCATAAAGCATATACCATCTAAAAATGTACAATAAATAGCAGAGGATATTTACAAGGCAATAGACAGGGGAAGTGCTGATTCATATAACATTTGTTAAGTTGCAGAAATGCATTCGGAATAAAAGAGTGTTTGGCCCTATTTGTTTTAACCTTAGGTAGTCTGTACCTGCGTCCAGAGGGAAGGAGCTGGATCAGACATAGCAACACATATAGCATTATTAAGGATGGAATCATGTCTACAAATACAGGAGGAGTGAACCGCGACCATGATAGACAACATCACGGACACCAGACCAGGAGAGGGAGAAGAAGAGATGAGAAGAACTGTCATAAACAGCTCTTACCTTGTGCATTCAACATGTGTATCCAGCCGCTGAGGAGGAGCAGGAAGAGAAAACCCCAGCTCCAGCTGAAGCTCCACAGACCCAGCTTCATCCCTCTCTCTGTTGGGCCGCGGGTCACCCTGGGCGGCATCATGATCCATGTCGCCGCGGGCGGAACAGCTCCCACGGCGGCGCGACCGTTGCGCGTAATTCCATTACAATGGAGAGGCTTCATATTTGAGAGGTGATCCACGGGGACTCCACGGCTGGGTTTGGTCGGGTTAATGGAAGTAATCTCCGGTTGCGCTTTGATGTTGTTGGAGCCTCCTCCGGTGCGCTGAGCGCGAGGGAAACGGAGAGGAGGAGAAGGGAGAGAAATGTGAGATGAAGGGCTTCCACCTGCTCCACAGTGCGTCTCCTTCACCGGCTTCTCCCTGGAGGACTGGCCGGCTAACAGGCGCTCTGGGGTGGGTGTCTCCTCCCCGTGGGTCGCTGAATCAGAGTCCCTCCCACCGTCACCGGTGACAATTCCCTCGCGTCCCGTGGTGCCCGGGCTGATCAACAACTCAACCAGTGACACGAACAGCTCCTTCCCGGTCCTGGCAGCTTGGCCTCTCGGTTTGCCTTTAATAAAGTCCTCACCCTCGCCTCTCCGGGGCTCGGAAGGTTTCTGTCTCCTGTGATATCTCATGTTCATTACCAGTGATGCTGCAGGAGCAGAATTAATACATCTGAGAGAGTGGGATTTGGATTGATCCGATTATATCAGCAAGTCGGGCTACGGCCCCGGTAAATCCCTGCTTGTTGTGATGTCTTCAGCGGGGATTTGTCTAGCAGATCATGTGGGTGTTTAGACAGAATTAATGGGGGGCAATAAAGCGCATAAATGATCCATTCGGGCTTTCTTATTGTGTGATTTAGAAAAAATCTATTTGTAAACCATTTGCTATCGATCCAGGCGAATTCACCAGTTAGTCTGGGTGCAGGGCTCCCGAACCGAGTCCAGGTTTGTTATGAAGTAACACTGTGGGCTTCAGAAAACCTCTAGTTAAATATTCAGGTTAACTATGAATTAACCATTCAGCGGGGTAAAATGTAGCCAGAGAGGATAAATGCAGCGGTAACTCTCCACCTCTCTCTCCCTCCTTCCCTCCCTCTCTTTCCGGTCCGCTGGGGCTTGCCGCTTGTCTCGGGTTACAACGCAGGCAGGAACCAGCCAACAGGTTAACAACAAGAAACACACCTTCCGTTAGTTACCTTCAATCCCGAATGTCTCCAACAAAACCAGGTGAAACGGAGCAGTTCAGCTGTGAGAAGGCTAGTCAGTCCGTATTAAACAACCAAAACCCACACAGCGGTTAGCTTAGCACAGGGACAACACACTGCGACACAGTTTCAGCTGTGAACCTCCTTTTTTACATCTTTAACAAGTCGACAAGGCAGCTGGAAATGTTCCGATAAAACGCCACAGTGTCTTCGCTTCTTCCTAAAACAACCTTACAATATAAATCGGTTATTTTTTCAGGGGTTTTTTTATCCAGAAAAGTTACTTTGAACAACAAGCAGCGAAGCGACGGTTGGAGAGCGGGCGCGAGTCGCGGTGATGAATGTTCTGCGTCTCGAGCGGCGCGGAGAGCGCGAACCGAACACCTGCCTCCGTCCGCTAGACGGGAACCGGACCACGGGCTTTTCAACTGAAATACCTAAACAGGGGGAAAAAAGATTTTTAGACCATAAAAAATAGACTTTCTCGAATGGTAAGAGTCCGTTTTTTTTCCCCCGGGACAGATCCTCCGGCAGTCTGAACCCAAGTCTGCTCTCAGGCTGAAAACAGAGACTAAACTAAAAGTTCCATTCACAAGCCGTCTGCCCCGCCCAGATCAACTGTGATTGGATGAGGCTCCTGTTTAACAGCGAGTCCCTTATTCTGATTGGGCGCAGTTGCAGGCGGGAGGTGGGACTTAAGGGGCTTTCAGAAGTCAGCACAACGCGGTGAACGGCGCCCCCAAACCGAGAAAACGGGAAAACGATCTGGAAATTAAATGAATAAATGACAAAGCAAAGCATTTTTGCCAAGAAATTATATATTATTAGGTACAGGGAAAAACTCCTCCTCAGGCGTAATAGGCAATATCTTTTGACAGAAACCCTTACCTGATTCCATCCAGCTACTCATAAAGCCGTATCACATCGCTGAAGGGAGATCTCGGTACCACGTTGGCCGTTAAACGGAGCATTAATATTAAAGCTGTACTACGGGGTGACCTTACCTTTAATTGGCTCTATAAATCCACCTAAAGTTGACCACCTCCTCAACAAACACTAATCTAGGCAATCTTCTCGCCACACACACACCTGGAGTGGCCAAACGACGGCTCTCCTCCACTCCCTTCCTCTATTCTTCCTCTCTCTTCTCTTCTCCTCTAATCTGTCTCTCCTCCTCTAACCTGTCTCTCCCTCCTCTAACCTGTCTCTCCCTCCTCTAACCTGTCTCTCCCTCCTCTAACCTGTCTTTCTCTCCTCTAACCTGTCTTTCTCTCCTCTAACCTGTCTTTCTCGCTTCTAACCTGTCTTTCTCTCCTCTAACCTGTCTTTCTCTCCTCTAACCTGTCTTTCTCGCCTCTAACCTGTCTTTCTCTCCTCTAACCTGTCTTTCTCTCCACTAACCTGTCTTTCTCTCCTCTAACCTGTCTCTCCTCTAACCTGTCTCTCTCTCTTCTAACCTGTCTCTCCTCTCCTCTAATGTGTCTCTCCTCTCCTCTAACCTGTCTCTCCTCTAACCTGTCTCTCTCTCCTCTAACCTGTCTCTCCTCTAACCTCTCTCCTCTCCACTAACCTGTCTCTCCCTCCTCTAACCTGTCTCTCCTCTCCTCTAACCTGTCTCCTCTCCTCTAACCTGTCTCTCTTCTCCTCTAACCTGTCTCTCTCTCCTCTAACCTGTCTCTCCTCTAACCTCTCTCCTCTCCTCTAACCTGTCTCTCCCTCCTCTAACCTGTCTCTCCCTCCTCTAACCTGTCTCTCCTCTCCTCTAACCTGTCTCTCCTCTCCTCTAACCTGTCTCCTCTCCTCTAACCTGTCTCTCTTCTCCTCTAACCTGTCTCTCCCTCCTCTAACCTGTCTCTCCTCTCCTCTAACGTGTCTCTCCTCTCCTCTAACCTGTCTCTCCTCTAACCTGTCTCTCTCTCCTCTAACCTGTCTCTCCTCTCCTCTAACCTCTCTCCTCTCCTCTAACCTGTCTCTCCCTCCTCTAACCTGTCTCTCCCTCCTCTAACCTGTCTCTCCTCTCCTCTAACCTGTCTCCTCTCCTCTAATCTGTCTCTCTTCTCCTCTAACCTGTCTCTCCCTCCTCTAACCTGTCTCTCCTCTAACCTGTCTCTCTTCTCCTCTCACCTGTCTCTTCCTCCTCTAACCTGTCTCTCTCTCCTCTAACCTGTCTCTCTCTCCTCTAACCTGTCTCTCTCTCCTCTAACCTGTCTCTCTCTCCTCTAACCTGTCTCTCCTCTCCTCTATCCTGTCTCTCCTCTCCTCTAACCTGTCTTTCTCTCCTCTAACCTGTCTCTCCCTCCTCTAACCTGTCTCTCTCTCCTCTAACCTGTCTCTCCTCTCCTCTAACCTGTCTCTCCTCTAACCTGTCTCTCTCTCTTCTAACCTGTCTCTCCTCTCCTCTAACGTGTCTCTCCTCTCCTCTAACCTGTCTCTCCTCTAACCTGTCTCTCTCTCCTCTAACCTGTCTCTCCTCTCCTCTAACCTCTCTCCTCTCCTCTAACCTGTCTCTCCCTCCTCTAACCTGTCTCTCCTCCTCTAACCTGTCTCTCTCTCCTCTAACCTGTCTCTCCTCTAACCTGTCTCCTCTCCTCTAACCTGTCTCTCCCTCCTCTAACCTGTCTCTCCCTCCTCTAACCTGTCTCTCCTCTCCTCTAAACTGTCTCTCCTCTCCTCTAACCTGTCTCTCCTCTCCTCTAAACTGTCTTTCTCTCCTCTAACCTGTCTCTCCCTCCTCTAACCTGTCTCTCTCTCCTCTAACCTGTCTCCTCTCCTCTAACCTGTTTCCTCTCCTCTAACCTGTCTCTCCTCTCCTCTAACGTGTCTCTCCTCTCCTCTAACTTGTCTCTCCTCTCCTCTAACCTCTCTCCTCTCCTTCAACCTGTCTCTCCCTCCTCTAACCTGTCTCTCCTCCTCTAACCTGTCTCTCTCTCCTCTAACCTGTCTCTTCCTCCTCTAACCTGTCTCTCTCTTCTCCAGCCTGTCTCGCTCTCCTCTAACCTGTCTCTCTCTCCTCTAACCTGTCTCTCCTCTTCTAACCTGTCTCTCGCTCCTCTAACCTGTCTCTCCTCTCCTCTAACCTGTCTCTCCTCTCCTCTAACCTGTCTCTTCTCTAACCTGTTTCTCCCCCTCCCTCCTCCCTCCCTCTCTTCTCTCCTCTTCCTCTCCAACCTCTCTCCCTCCTCTAATCGTCTCTCCCCCTCCCTCCTCCCTCTCTCCTCTCCTCTTCCTCTCTATCTCTCCAGTCTTTTACAACATGGATATTCACTAATGATATATGAGTTGTTTTAAGTGGAACTTTAAAGTATTTATCTGGGGGGCTGGAAATGGTCTTCAACACCAAGGTCTACACACACACACACACACACACACACACACACACACACACACACACACACACACACACACACACACACACACACACACACACACACACACACACACACACACACACACAAACGCTCTTCAAGACAAGGCTTTCCAATAAGTCGATGGTGCTCTGACTGTATTAGTATATTAGTGTAGTTTTAATGTACCTCTTATTCTGTCTGAGAGTATTTGGGATCTTTTAATTGAATCCTAATGTTTCTGTAAGGGCTGACTGATTAATATAGGACTGTATGGGCTAATTCAAAGTTCACTATTCATTTCTTTATTTCTCTCTCATCTCTCTCACATCTCTCTCTCTCTCTCTCTCTCTCGTCTCTCACTCTCATCTCTCACTCTCATCTCTCACTCTCTTAATTTCAATTTAATACAATTTCAATTCAATTTCTGTATGAGTGTGGGGAGTGTGTGTGTATGTCTGTTTGTGTGTGTGTCTGTGTGTGTGTGTGTGTGTTTTAATTCCAGACCAAATTCGCCTGCCAATTATCCCTGTATCCAATACAATTATCTCCCCATACAACAGCGCCTCAGTTAATATACAGCTCACACACCTATCTTGACCTCTGTCCAGTTTCAGAGTGGTGTGTCAGCAGCAGTCTCCTGTGTGATGATGAATGGAGCTGATACAAACAGACTGGCCCCTGTCTCTACACACACACACACACACACACACACACACACACACACACACACACACACACACACACACACACACACACACACACACACACACACACACACACACCACACATCCAGGTGACGTCAGTGAGACAGAGGAGACACACCATTACATAACCTTAAAGTTCCTACATACTTAAACTTACTAGATCCACCACCTATGGTATTGGATTTACTATGGTATTGGATTTACTATGGTATTGGTATTACTAAGGTATTGGTATTTCTACACCTATGGTATTGGTATTACTATGGTATTGGATTTACTATGGTATTGGTATTACTATGGTATTGGTATTACTATGGTATTGGTATTACTATGGTATTAGTATTACTATGGTATTGGTATTACTATTGTATTGGTATTACTATGGTATTGGTATTACTATTGTATTGGTATTACTATGGTATTAGTATTACAATGGTATTGGTATTACTATTGTATTGGTATTACTATGGTATTAGTATTACTATGGTATTGGTATTACTATGGTATTGGTATTACTATTGTATTGGTATTACTATGGTATTAGTATTACAATGGTATTGGTATTACTATTGTATTGGTATTACTATGGTATTAGTATTACTATGGTATTGGTATTACTACACCTATGGTATTGGTATTACTATGGTATTGTTGTTACTACATCTATGGTATTAGTATTACTATGGTATTGGTATTACTATGGTATTGGTATTTCTACACCTATGGTATTGGTATTACTATGGTATTGGTATTACTATTGTATTGGTATTACTATGGTATTGGTATTACTATGGTATTGGTATTTCTACACCTATGGTATTGGTATTACTATGGTATTGGTATTGCTATGGTATTGGTATTACTATTGTATTGGTATTACTACACCTATGGTATTGGTATTACTATGGTATTGGTATTACTACACCTATGGTATTGGTATTACTATGGTATTGGTATTACTACACCTATGGTATTGGTATTACTATGGTATTGGTATTACTATGGTATTGTTGTTACTACATCTATGGTATTAGTATTACTATGGTATTGGTATTACTATGGTATTGGTATTACTATGGTATTGGTATTACTACACCTATGGTATTGGTATTACTATGGTATTGGTATTACTACACCTATTGCATTAGTATTACTATGGTATTGGTATTACTATGGTATTGGTATTACTATAGTATTGGTATTACTACACCTATTTTATTAGTATTACTATGGTATTGGTATTAATACACCTATGGTATTGGTATTGCTACACCTATGGTATTGGTATTGCTACACCTATGGTATTGGTATTACTACACCTATGGTATTGGTATTACTACACTTATGGTATTGGGATTACTATAGAAAAGACTGCAGACAACAAGTTCTGATAATTCATCTGTAACTAGAGATTCTCAGTGTTAGGAACAAGGTAATACTATTACCTCAGGGTGTGGTGGTAGTTACTGGAGGCTTAACTGTAATACTGTACTATGTATCTTAACTGTAATACTGTCCTATGTATCTTAACTGTAATACTGTACTATGTATCTTAACTGTAATACTGTACTATGTATCTTAACTGTAATACTGTACTATGTATCTTAACTGTAATACTGTACTATGTATCTTAACTGTAATACTGTAGTATGTATTCTAACTGTAATACTGTACTATATATCTTAACTGTACTACTGTAGTATGTATCTTAACTGTAATCCTGTACTATGTATCTTAACTGTAATACTGTACTATGTATCGTAACTTTAATACTGTACTATGTATCTTAGCTGTAATACTGTACTATGTATCGTAACTGTAATACTGTAGTATATATCTTAACTGTAATACTGTAGTATGTATCTTAACTATAATACTGTTCTATGTATCGTACCTGTAATACTGTAGTATATACCTTAACTGTAATATTGTACTATGTATCTTCTGTGATGCCAATAAAATCAACACTCACTGATAGAGGTGAACTTAAGACTCCTCACTCTCACTCTCCTCACAGGAGAGAGACACACAGGAGAGAGAGACACAGGAGAAAGAGACAGGAGAGAGAAACAGGAGAGAGAGACAGGAGAGAGAGTGAGCTGTCTCTCTCTCCTGTGTCTCTCTCTCCTGTGTGTCTCTCTCCTGTGTGTCTCTCTCTTGTGTCCCTCTCCTGTCTCTCTCTCTCCTGTCTCTCTCTCCTGTCTGTCTCTCCTGTCTCTGTCTCCTGTGTCTCTCTCCTGTGTCTCTCCTGTCTCTCTCTCCTGTGTCTCTCTCTCCTGTGTCTCTCTTTCCTGTGTCCCTCTCCTGTGTCTCTCTCTCCTGTGTCTCTCTCTCCTGTGTCTCTCTTTCCTGTGTCCCTCTCCTGTGTCTCTCTCTCCTGTGTCTATCTCTCCTGTGTCTCTCTCCTGTCTCTCTTTCCTGTCTCTCTCTCCTGTGTCTCTCTCTCCTATCTCTCTCCTGTGTCTCTCTCTCCTGTGTCTCTCTCCTGTCTCTCTCTCCTGTGTCTCTCTCCTGTGTCTCTCTCTCCTGTGTCTCTCCTGTGTCTCTCTCCTGTGTCTCTCTCCTGTGTCTCTCTCTCCTGTGTCTCTCTCTCCTGTGTCTCTCTCTCCTGTGTCTCTCTCTCCTGTGTCTCTCTCATGTCTCTCTCTCCTGTCTCTCTCCTGTCTCTCTCTCCTGTGTCTCTCTCCTGTGCCTCTCTCTCCTGTGTCTCTCTCCTGTGTCTCTCTCTCCTGTGTCTCTCTCTCCTGTCTCTCTCTCCTGTGTCTCTCTCCTGAGTCTCTCTCCTGTGTCTCTTTCCTGTGTCTCTCTCCTGTCTCTGTCTCCTGTCTCTCTCTCCTGTGTCTCTCTCTCCTGTGTCTCTCTCCTGTGTCTCTCTCTCCTGTGTCTCCCTCCGGTCTCTCTCTCCTGTCTCTCTCTCCTGTCTCTCTCTCCTGGGTCTCTCTCCTGTCTCTCTCCTGTCGCTCTCTCCGGTGTCTCTCTCCTGTGTCTCTCTCCTGTCTTTCTCTCCTGTCTCTCTCTCTCCTGTGTCTCTCTCCTGTCTCTCTCCTGCCTCTCTCCTGTCTCTCTCTCCTGTGTCTCTCCTGTCTCTCTCTCCTGTGTCTCTCTCCTGTCTATCTCGTGTCTCTCTCCTGTGTCTTTCTCCTGTGTCTCTCTCTCCTGTCTCTCTCTTCTGTGTCTCTCTCCTGTGCCTCTCCTGTCTCTCTCCTGTGTCTCTCTCTCCTGTGTCTCTCTCCTGTCTATCTCGTGTCTCTCTCCTGTGTCTTTCTCCTGTGTCTCTCTCTCCTGTGTCTCTCTCCTGTGTCTCTCTCCTATGCCTCTCCTCTCTCTCTCTCCTGTGTCTCTCTCCTGTGTCTCTCCTGTCTCTCTCTCCTGTGTCTGTCCTGTGTCTCTTTCCTGTGTCTCTCTCTCCTGTGTCTCTCTCCTGTGTCTCTCTCCTGTGTCTCTCTCCTGTGTCTCTCTCATGTGTCTCTCTCCTATGCCTCTCCTGTCTCTCTCTCCTGTGTCTCTCTCCTGTGTCTCTCCTGTCTCTCTCTCCTGTGTCTCTCTCTCCTGTGTCTCTCCTGTGTCTCTTTCCTGTGTCTCTCTCCTGTCTCTCTCCTGTGTCTCTCTCCTGTGTCTCTCTCCTGTCTCTCTCCTGTGTCTCTCTCTCCTGTGTCTCTCTCTCCTATGTCTCTCTCCTGTCTCTCTCCTGTGTCTCTCTCCTGTCTCTCTCCTGTGTCTCTCTCTCCTGTGTCTCTCTCTCCTGTGTCTCTCTCTCCTGTGTCTCTCTCTCCTGTGTCTCTCTCCTGTGTCTCTCTCCTGTCTCTCTCTCTCCTGTCTCTCTCTCCTGTCTGTCTCTCCTGTCTCTGTCTCCTGTGTCTCTCTCCTGTGTCTCTCCTGTGTCTCTCTCTCCTGTGTCTCTCTTTCCTGTGTCCCTCTCCTGTGTCTCTCTCTCCCGTGTCTATCTCTCCTGTGTCTCTCTCCTGTCTCTCTTTCCTGTCTCTCTCTCCTGTGTCTCTCTCTCCTATCTCTCTCCTGTGTCTCTCTCTCCTGTGTCTCTCTCCTGTCTCTCTCTCCTGTGTCTCTCTCCTGTGTCTCTCTCTCCTGTGTCTCTCCTGTCTCTCTCCTGTGTCTCTCTCCTGTGTCTCTCTCTCCTGTGTCTCTCTCTCCTGTGTCTCTCTCTCCTGTGTCTCTCTCTCCTGTGTCGCTCTCATGTCTCTCTCTCCTGTCTCTCTCCTGTCTCTCTCTCCTGTGTCTCTCTCCTGTGCCTCTCTCTCCTGTGTCTCTCTCCTGTGTCTCTCTCTCCTGTGTCTCTCTCTCCTGTCTCTCTCTCCTGTGTCTCTCTCCTGAGTCTCTCTCCTGTGTCTCTTTCCTGTGTCTCTCTCCTGTCTTTGTCTCCTGTCTCTCTCTCCTGTCTCTCTCTCCTGGGTCTCTCTCCTGTCTCTCTCTCCTGTGTCTCTCTCTCCTGTGTCTCTCTCCTGTGTCTCTCTCTCCTGTGTCTCCCTCCGGTCTCTCTCTCCTGTCTCTCTCTCCTGTCTCTCTCTCCTGGGTCTCTCTCCTGTCTCTCTCCTGTCGCTCTCTCCGGTGTCTCTCTCCTGTGTCTCTCTCCTGTCTTTCTCTCCTGTCTCTCTCTCTCCTGTGTCTCTCTCCTGTCTCTCTCCTGCCTCTCTCCTGTCTCTCTCTCCTGTGTCTCTCTCCTGTCTATCTCGTGTCTCTCTCCTGTGTCTTTCTCCTGTGTCTCTCTCTCCTGTCTCTCTCTTCTGTGTCTCTCTCCTGTGCCTCTCCTGTCTCTCTCCTGTCTCTCTCCTGTGTCTCTCTCTCCTGTGTCTCTCTCCTGTCTATCTCGTGTCTCTCTCCTGTGTCTTTCTCCTGTGTCTCTCTCTCCTGTGTCTCTCTCCTGTGTCTCTCTCCTATGCCTCTCCTGTCTCTCTCTCCTGTGTCTCTCTCCTGTGTCTCTCCTGTCTCTCTCTCCTGTGTCTGTCCTGTGTCTCTTTCCTGTGTCTCTCTCTCCTGTGTCTCTCTCCTGTGTCTCTCTCCTGTGTCTCTCTCCTGTGTCTCTCTCATGTGTCTCTCTCCTATGCCTCTCCTGTCTCTCTCTCCTGTGTCTCTCTCCTGTGTCTCTCCTGTCTCTCTCTCCTGTGTCTCTCTCTCCTGTGTCTCTCCTGTGTCTCTTTCCTGTGTCTCTCTCCTGTCTCTCTCCTGTGTCTCTCTCCTGTGTCTCTCTCCTGTCTCTCTCCTGTGTCTCTCTCTCCTGTGTCTCTCTCTCCTATGTCTCTCTCCTGTCTCTCTCCTGTGTCTCTCTCCTGTCTCTCTCCTGTGTCTCTCTCTCCTGTGTCTCTCTCTCCTGTGTCTCTCTCTCCTGTGTCTCTCTCCTGTGTCTCTCTCCTGTCTCTCTCTCTCCTGTCTCTCTCTCCTGTCTGTCTCTCCTGTCTCTGTCTCCTGTGTCTCTCTCCTGTGTCTCTCCTGTGTCTCTCTCTCCTGTGTCTCTCTTTCCTGTGTCCCTCTCCTGTGTCTCTCTCTCCTGTGTCTATCTCTCCTGTGTCTCTCTCCTGTCTCTCTTTCCTGTCTCTCTCTCCTGTGTCTCTCTCTCCTATCTCTCTCCTGTGTCTCTCTCTCCTGTGTCTCTCTCCTGTCTCTCTCTCCTGTGTCTCTCTCCTGTGTCTCTCCCTCCTGTGTCTCTCTCTCCTGTGTCTCTCTCCTGTCTCTCTCTCTCCTGTGTCTCTCTCCTGTGTCTCTCCCTCCTGTGTCTCTCTCTCCTGTGTCTCTCTCCTGTCTCTCTCTCCTGTCTCTCTCTCCTGTCTCTCTCCCGTGTCTCTCTATCCCGTGTCTCTCTCCTGTCTCTCTCTCCTGTCTCTCTCTCCTGTGTCTCTCCTGTCTCTCTCTCTCTCCTGTCTCTCTCTCCTGTGTCTCTCCTGTGTCTCTCTCCTGTGTGTCTCTCTCCTGTGTCTCTCTCTCCTGTGTCTCTCTCCTGTGTCTCTCTCCTGTGTCTCTCTCCTGTGTCTCTCTCTCCTGTGTCTCTCTCTCCTGTGTCTCTCTCCTGTCTCTCTCTCCTGTCTCTCTCTCCTGTGTCTCTCCTGTGTCTCTCTCCTGTATCTCTCTCCTGTCCCTCTCCTATCTTTCTCCTGTGTCTCTCTCCTGTCTCTCTCTCCTGTGTCTCTCTCCTGTCTCTCTTTCCTGTGTCCCTCTCCTGTGTCTCTCTCTCCTGTGTCTCTCTCTCCTGTGTCTCTCTCCTGTCTCTCTCTCCAGTGTCTCTCTCTCCTGTGTCTCTCTCCTGTCTCTCTCCTGTGTCTCTCTCTCCTGTCTCTCTCCTGTGTCTCTCTCCTGTGTCTCTCTCTCCTGTGTCTCTCTCTCCTGTGTCTCTCTCCTGTGTCTCTCCTGTCTCTCTCTCTCCTGTCTCTCTCTCCTGTCTCTCTCCTGTCTCTCTCCTGTCTCTCTCTCCTGTCTCTCTCTCCTGTCTCTCTCCTGTGTCTCTCTCCTGTGTCTCTCTCTCCTGTGTCTCTCTCTCCTGTGTCTCTCCCTCCTGTTTCTCTCTCTCCTGTCTCTCTCTCCTGTGTCTCTCTCTCCTGTATCTCTCTCCTGTGTCTCTCTCTCCTGTATCTCTCTCCTGTGCCTCTCCTATCTTTCTCCTGTTTCTCTCTCCTGTCTCTCTCTCCTGTGTCTCTCTCCTGTCTCTCTTTCCTGTGTCCTTCTCCTGTGTCTCTCTCTCCTGTGTCTCTCTCTCCTGTGTCTCTCTCCTGTCTCTCTCTCCTGTGTCTCTCTCCTGTCTCTCTCTCCTGTCTCTCTCCTGTCTCTCTCCTGTCTCTCTCTCCCGTGTCTCTCTCCTGTGTCTCTCTCTTGTGTCTCCCTCTCCTGTGTCTCTCTAGCAAAACTCATGTAACCCTAACCGCTAACAAAACACATGTAACCCTAACCCTTAGCAAAACACATGTAACCCTAACCCCTAGCAAAACACATGTAACCCTAACCCCTAGCAAAACAAATGTAACCCTAACCCCTAGCAAAACACATGTAACCCTAACCCCTAGCAAAACTCATGTAACCCTAACCCCTAGCAAAACACATGTAACCCTAACCCCTAGCAAAACACATGTAACCCTAACCCCTAGCAAAACACATGTAACCCTAACCCCTAGCAAAACACATGTAACCCTAACCCTTAGCAAAACACATGTAACCCTAACCCCAATCAAAACACATGTAACCCTAACCCCTAGCAAAACACATGTAACCCTAACCCCTAGCAAAACAAATGTAACCCTAACCCCTAGCAAAACACATGTAACCCTAACCCCTAGCAAAACACATGTAACCCTAACCCCTAGCAAAACACATGTAACCCTAACCCCTAGCAAAACTCATGTAACCCTAACCCCTAGCAAAACACATGTAACCCTAACCCCTAGCAAAACACATGTAACCCTAACCCCTAGCAAAACACATGTAACCGTAACCCCTAGCAAAACACATGTAACCCTAACCCCTAGCAAAACACATGTAACCCTAACCCCTAGCAAAACTCAACTCTACCTGGCGGTAATACAGCTCACTGTTTCCCCTAGTGACCGAGTTTGAAGGCATTTCCTGATGTCCTCAGAACATGGATACACATCCAATTTCGACATCGATCTTGAACGTCCTGGCGGGATTTACAACCAGAAACCTTACGGTTATTGGCCCAACACTCTTAACCGCCAGGCAACCTGCCACTCTCTCACTCCTATTTAAACACTTTCCCTTCAGACATATCTCTACCTACCAGGAGGGTTCAGTCCATGAAAAGCCATTGAACACATATCTCTACCTACCAGGAGGGTTCAGTCCATGAAAAGCCATTGAACACATATCTCTACCTACCAGGAGGGTTCAGTCCATGAAAAGCCATTGAACACATACCTCTACCTACCAGGAGGGTTCAGTCCATGAAAAGCCATTGAACACATATCTCTACCTACCAGGAGGTTTCAGTCCATGAAAAGCCATTGAACACATATCTCTACCTACCAGGAGGGTTCAGTCCATGAAAAGCCACTGAACACATACCTCTACCTACCAGGAGGGTTCAGTCCATGAAAAGCCATTGAACACATACCTCTACCTACCAGGAGGGTTCAGTCCATGAAAAGCCATTGAACACATATCTCTACCTACCAGGAGGTTTCAGTCCATGAAAAGCCATTGAACACATATCTCTACCTACCAGGAGGGTTCAGTCCATGAAAAGCTATTGAACACAAGAATGTGTTTGTGTGCAGTGGAGTGGGCAGGGCTTTAGAAGAGGTCAGCGTAAGGTCAAGTGGAAAGATAAAAAGAGCGAAACATAAAGAGGTGGGATATCATATACAGGGTCAAATAGTACACATATCAAATGGAGTATAAAATGTATTTTTGTTTTGTACGTGTGTGTGTTTGCACAGTACCCTGATTTCTAGATGCCTGAGGTGATGGTGTATCTGGACAGAAAGGAAACATTATCTCTAGAAACACTGGTTCCCCCTGACACATCTGCTGGCCTGGGAGTCAGAGGGGGAGAGAGAGGGAGGGGAGAGAGGCAGGGGGGGTAGAGAGAGGGTGGCGGGAGAGGCGGGGGGAGAGAGGGAGGGGAGAGAGGCAGGGGGGGTAGAAAGAGGGTGGCGGGAGAGGCAAGGGGTAGAGAGAGGGTGGCGGGAGAGGCGGGGGGAGAGAGGGAGGGGAGAGAGGCAGGGGGGGTAGAAAGAGGGTGGCGGGAGAGGCAGGGGGTAGAGAGAGGGTGGCGGGAGAGGGGGGGAGAGAGGGAGGGGAGAGAGGCAGGGGGGTTAGAAAGAGGGTGGCGGGAGAGGCAGGGGGAGAGAGGGAGGGGAGAGAGAGGGAGGGGGAGAGGCAGGGGGTAGAGCGAGGGAGGGGAGAGAGGAGCAGGGGGAGAGAGGGAGGGGAGAGAGGCAAGGGGGAGAGAGAGGGAGGGGAGAGAGGCAGGGGGTGTCATGACGTTGACCTGTGGGTAAGGTTTATGACCCCCCCCCCATAAATACCTTTCTCTCTTTCCCTCTCTGAATCTACTGAAGGACCTGAATAGCCTGTGTTAAATATAGAGAGTCTGGGAACATCAAACAAATGGGAAAAGGTACCACATATTTTGTTAATAAAACCAGTTGGAAATATGCTTGGGAACGTAATGATTATGTATGTCAGTTCGGTTGTCATCTGAGACATTATGACTGATGACAGGACGACATAAACTGTATCTGAGAAAGTATACACACTCTAGTTATCAGAGTCACATGGAATTGTTATGCAATTGAAATGTTTGATATTGAAAATGTTTGTTAGGAGATGAAATGTAATTTTAGCTTCCGAATGAGAGATTTGGGTTTTCATAAGGAAAGTGCCCTGCTCGATCAGTAACCCACCCCTGTGAAGAGGAGGGGTTATAAACGATGAAACACATCCTTCCCCCCTCTCCACTATATGAGCCTTTGACGAAAAGATAACCACGTTGTTCCAGCACATGAGGTCTGCAGCCTCTACGTTAGAAGGACACACATGTCAAGGACAGAACTAAGCCAACCTCGGCGTGAGCTATGGTATGAACTGGTATGAACTTTGAGCTTATTCACTACAGAAGTGCTACTTCCTAGCCGTTGAGTTAGCAGCGGCCGCTGTAACGTGGGCTAGGAAAGGACGGACGACGGATCCAGTCTAACAGACGGACGAAGATACCACCACGTATCCAATTTACCACCAGAGACATTCTTCCGAGTACAGGAAGATCTGTTGGCCAACCCGGCCAGCATCTACGACCAATCTACCGAAGCGCAGCTCAGAGTAAATATTTATTGCATTTTCCTTTTCCAAATGGGCGGTAATTTAGAATGCATAAGATAATGTATTTACGATAGCCTAGCTGCTGTTTCTCTGTTCCTCAGTCTTCCCGCTCTTTCATTCAAGCCCAACCCCCTCTCTTTGTGTAACAAGCCTCATACAGGTTCCGTCCACCAGGGACGTTTTCTGTATGACATCATTGTATTCTGTGTATTTGTAATTCTGTGTGATTAGTTAGGTATTTAGTAAATAAATAATTAAACCCAATTTTGTATTGCTGATTCAACTTGTTAGCCAGGGTTCGTGAAGATAGCCAAGAACTTACAACTTTCATTATGAGACTGAAAATAAGACAAGGGTTAATATTGACTGCTATCGAGGTAAAATATTACTAAGTATTTTAAGAGTTTATTCGGAAGATAATAGCTCTATAAACGTTCTTCCGTGGTGCCCCGACTTTCTAGTTAATTACATTTACATGATTAGCTTAATCAGGTAATATTAATTACAGAGAAATCATTTTATAAGTTAGCATGTCATATCACTTAATCCGGCATAGCCAAAGACACGACAGGGGGTAGAGGGAGGTTAGAGAGGCAGGGGGGAGAGAGAGTGAGGGGGAGAGGCAGGGGGTAGAAAGAGGGTGGCGGGAGAGGCAGGGGGAGCGAGGGAGGGGAGAGAGGCAGTGGGGGTAGAGAGACGGATGGGAGAGGCAGGGGATAGAGCGAGGGAGGGGTGAGAGGAGCAGGAGAGAGAGGGAGGGGAGAGAGGCAAGGGGGGAGAGAGAGGGACGGTAGAGAGGCAGGGGGGAGAAATGATAGTATAGGATTTCAGCAGAAAGACAGAAAGGGATGTTGCCATAGTTATCCACCCCTTACTCTGTGTGTGTCGTGCGTGTGCGTGTGCGTGTGCGTGTGCGTGTGTGTGCGTGTGTGCGTACGTGCGTGTGTGTGGCCTGGGGGCAGGCTGTACAACAACAGTATATGTGATTACAGGTGCTCAGAGCTAACCTCCAGAGATGGGTCCCTGAGGAGCTGACCTCCAGAGATGGGTCCCTGAGGAGCTAACCTCCAGAGATGGGTCCCTGAGGAGCTGACCTCCAGAGATGGGTCCCTGAGGAGCTAACCTCCAGAGATGGGTCCCTGAGGAGCTGACCTCCAGAGATGGGTCCCTGAGGAGCTGACCTCCAGACATGGGTCCCTGAGGAGCTGACCTCCAGAGATGGGTCCCTGAGGAGCTGACCTCCAGAGATGGGTCCCTGAGGAGCTGACCTCCAGAGATGGGTCCCTGAGGAGCTAACCTCCAGAGATGGGTCCCTGAGAGGCTGACCTCCAGAGATGAAGTCTGGAGCTCCAGGTGATCAGCGGGATAATGTGTTGTTACAGATGACAGGCCATGGGAGCTGAGAGAGATGAGAGAGATGAGAGCAATGAGAGAGATGAGAGAGATGAGAGCAATGAGAGAGATGAGAGCAATAAGAGAGATGAGAGAGATGACAGAGATGACAGAGATGAGAGCGATGAGAGAGATGAGCAAGATGAGAGAGATGACAGAGATGAGAGCGATGAGAGAGATGAGCAAGATGAGAGAGATGACAGAGATGACAGAGATGAGAGCGATGAGAGAGATGAGCAAGATGAGAGAGATGACAGAGATGACAGAGATGAGAGAGATAAGAGAGATGAGAGCAGAGATGACAGAGATGACAGAGATGAGAGCGATGAGAGAGATGAGCAAGATGAGAGAGATGACAGAGATGACAGAGATGAGAGCGATGAGAGAGATGAGCAAGATGAGAGAGATGACAGAGATGAGCAAGATGAGAGAGATGACAGGCCATGGGAGCTGAGAGAGATGAGAGAGATGAGAACACAGAGAACACAGAGAACACATAGAGAACACATAGAGAACACATAGAACACAGAGAACACACATAGAACACAGAGAACACAAATAGAACACAAAGAACACACAAAACAGATAGAGAGCTCGGAGAACACACAGAACACACATAGAACATAGAACACACAGAGAACACATAGAGAACACAGAGAACAAATAGAGAACACACAGAACACACATAGAACTTAGAGAACACAGAGAACACAGAACACACATAGAACACATTGAGAACACAGAGAACACACAGAGAACACACAGAGCAAGCAGAACACATAAACAACACAGAGAACACACATAGAGAACATATAGAGAACATATAGAGAACACATAGAGAACACATAGAACACAGAGAACACAGAGAACACATAGAACATAGAGAACACAGAGAACACAGACAGAACACATAGAGAACACACAGAACACATAGAACACAGAGAACACACATAGAACACATAGAACACAGAGAACACATAGAACACATAGAACACAGAGAACACATAGAACACATAGAACACGGAGAACACATAGAACAAATGCATAGACAGAAAGAGAGCCGTCTCTCTCTCTCAATTCAATTCAATTCAATTCAATTCAAGGGGCTTTATTGGCATGGGAAATATGTGTTATTAACATTGCCAATGCAAGTCAAATAGATAATATATAAAAGTGAAATCAACAATAAAAATGAACAGTAAACATTTAACATACAGAAGTTTCAAAAGAATTAGGACATCATATTATGTATATATACAGTGTTGTAACGACTTACAAATGGTTAAAGTACAAAAGGGAAAATAAATAAGCATAAATATGGGTTGTATTTACAACGGTGTTTGTTCTTCACTGGTTGCCCTTTTCTTGTGGCAACAGGTCACACATCTTGCTGCTGTGATGGCACACTGTGGTATTTCACCCAGTAGATATGGGAGATTATCAAAATCGGGTTTGTTTTCAAATTCTTTGTGGGTCTGTGTAATCTGAGGGAAATATGTGTCTCTAATATGGTCATACATTTGGCAGGAGGTTAGGAAGTGCAGCTCAGTTTCCACCTCATTTTGTGGGCAGTGTGCACATAGCCTGTCTTCTCTTGAGAGCCATGTCTGCCTACGACGGCCTTTCTCAATAGCAAGGCTATGCTCACTGAGTCTGTACATAGTCAAAGCTTTCCTTAAGTTTGGGTCAGTCACAGTGGTCAGGTATTCTGCCACTGTGTTCTCTCTGTTTAGGACCAAATAGCATTCTAGTTAGCTCGGTTTTTTTGTTAATTCTTTCCAATGTGTCAAGTAATTATCTTTTTGTTTTCTCATGATTTGGTTGGGTCTAATTGTGTTGCTGTCCTGGGGCTCTGTGGGGTGTGTTTGTGTTTGGGAACAGAGCCCCAGGACCAGCTTGCTTAGGGGACTCTTCTCCAGGTTCATCTCTCTGTAGGTGATGGCTTTGTTATGGAAGGTTTGGGAATCGCTTCCTTTTAGGTGGTTGTAGAATTTAACGGCTCTTTTCTGGATTTTGATAATTAGTGGGTATCGGTCTAATTCTGCTCTGCATGTATTATTTGGTGTTCTACGTTGTACACGGAGGATATTTTTGCAGAATTCTGCATGCAGAGTCTCAATTTGGTGTTTGTCCCGTTTTGTGTATTCTTAGTTGGTGAGCGGACCCCAGACCTCACAACCATAAAGGGCAATGGGTTCTATAACTGATTCAAGTATTTTTAGCCAGATTCTAATTGTTATGTTGAATTTGATGTTCCTTTTGATGGCATAGAAGGCCCTTCTTGCCTTGTCTCTCAGATCGTTCACAGCTTTGTGGAAGTTACCTGTGGCGCTGATGTTTAGGCCAAGGTTTCTATAGTTTTATGTGTGCTCTAGGGCAACGATGTCTAGATGGAATTTGTATTTGTGGTCCTGGCGACTGGACCTTTTTTGGAACACCATTATTTTTGTCTTACTGAGATTTGCTGTCAGGGTCCAGGTCTGGCAGAATCTGTGCAGAAGATCTAGGTGCTGCTGTAGGCCCTTCTTGGTTGGTGACAGAAGCACCAGATCATCAGCAAACAGTAGACATTTGACTTCAGATTCTAGTAGGGTGAGGCCGGGTGCTGCAGACTGTTCTAGTGCCCGCGCCAATTCGTTGATATATATGTTAAGGACGGTGGGGCTTAAGCTGAATCCCTGTCTCACCCCACGGCCCTGTGGGAAGAAATTTGTGTGTTTTTTGCCTGTTTTAACCACACACTTGTTTGTGTACATGGATTTTATAATGTCGTATGTTTTACCCCCAACAACACTTTCCATCAATTTGTATAGCAGACCCTCATGCCAAATTGAGTCGAAGGCTTTTTTGAAATCAACTAAGCATGAGAAGACTTTGCCTTTGTTTTGGTTTGTTTGTTTGTCAATTAGGGTGTGCAGGGTGAATACATGGTCTGTTGTACGATAATTTGCTAAAATGCCAATTTGACATTTGCTCAGTACATTGTTTTTACTGAGGAAATGTACGAGTCTGCTGTTAATGATAATGCAGAGGATTTTCCCAAGGTTCTCTCTCTCTCTTTTCACTCTAGTAAAGTTAGGTTGAATATCCTTCTAACACACACATCTTCTTAGACATTAACACTGTAGTAAAGTTAGGTTGCATCCTGACTCTCCTAAAGTGTGCACTTCCAGTTATGGATTTAAAAGCCTTGGATTGGTGTTATCGTTGGCTAACTGAGTTATCGTCGGCTAACTGAGTTATCGTCGTCTAACTGAGTTATCGTCGGCTAAGTGAGTTATCGTCGGCTAACTGAGTTATCGTCGGCTAACTGAGTTATCGTCGGCTAACTGAGTTATCGTCGGCTAACTGAGTTATCGTCGGCTAACTGACTTATCGTCGGCTAACTGAGTTATCGTCGGCTAACTGAGTTATCGTCGGCTAACTGAGTTATCATCGGCTAACTGAGTAGACTCTTCCGGCGCCAACAGAGATGGCCGCCTCGCTTCGCGTTCCTAGGAAACTATGCAGTATTTCGTTTTTTATGTGTTATTTCTTACAATGTTAGCCCAGGAAATCTTAGGTTTTATTACATACAGCCGGGAGGAACTATTGGATACAAGAGCAACTGTCAAGTCCTGACCATGGTAAGCTGTTATTTTCTATGGTAGAGTAGGTCAGGGCGTGACAGGGGGGTGTATTCTATGTGTTCTATTTCTATGTTCTTAGGTTCTAGTTTTTGTATTTCTATGTTGGTTTGTTTGTGATGATCTCCAATTAGAGGCGGCTGGTCCTCGTTGTCTCTAATTGGAGATCATACTTAAGTAGGGGTTTTTCTTCCTGGGTTTTGTGGGTGATTATTTTTGAGTAGTGTTTGTTTCTCCACTGCGTCACGGTTTGTTGTTTTGTTTATTCAGTTTATTTATGTATTGCAAAGTTTCACAGATTAAATAAAATGTGGAACGACACACACGCTGCACCTTGGTCCTCTCATTCCTACAACAGCTGTGACAGAATCACCCACCACCAAAGGACCAAGCAGCGTGGTCAGGAGGACTGGATTAAGCAGCGTGCCCGGGAGGAGATGGCATCCTGGTCGCTGGAGGAGTTGGAGGAAAGGATAGACTGGACTTGGGAGCAGGTATTGGAGAGATATAACAGCCTGCCGGGGAAGCAGGTGGGGGCAGCGAGAGCAGAACGGCAACGTTACGAGGAACTAGCACGGCAACAACGGAAGCAAGAGAGGCACCCCCCAAAAAGAATTTGGGGGGGCACACGGGTAGTTTGACAGAGTCAGGGTGGAGACCTGAGCCAACTCCCGTGCTTACCATGGGGAGCGAGTGAAGAAGCAAGCACCGTGTTATGCGATGATGCGCACTGTGTCGCCAGTACGCATTCACAGCCCGGTGCGATCTGTGCCCGCGCCCCGCATTTGCCGAGCTGGGTTGAGCATTCAGCCAGGAAGGGTGGTGCCAGCTCAGCCCTCCTGGTCTCCAGTTCGCCTTCTCGGTCCAAGATATCCTGCGCCGGCGCTGCGCACTGTGTCACCAGTGTGTATTCACAGCCCAGTGCGTCCTGTGCCCGCGCCCCGCGTTTGCCGGGCGAAAGTAAGCATCCAGCCAGGACGGGTTGTGCCAGCTCTATGCACAAGACCTCCAGTGCGCCTCCACGGTCCAGTATATCCTGTGCCTGCCCCACGTACCCGGCCTCCAGTGAGTCTATCCAGCCTGGTACGCCCTGTTCCTGCTCCCTGCACTCGCCCTGAGGTGTGTGTTGCCAATCTGGCGCTACCTAGGCCAGCCCCATGCATCAAGCCTCCAGTGCGCCTGCCCAGTCCAGAGCTTCCGGCGACAGTTCCCAGTCCAGAGCTTCCGGCGACAGTTCCCAGTCCAGAGTTTCCGGCGACGTTCTACAGTCCGGAACCTCCTGAGATGGCCTACAGTCCGGAACCTCCTGAGACGGCCTACAGTCCGGAACCTCCTGAGACGGCCTACAGTCCGGAACCTCCTGAGATGGCCTGCTGTCCGGAACCTCCTGAGACGGCCTGCAGTCCGGAACCTCCTAAGACGCCCTGCAGTCCGGAACCTCCTGAGACAGCCTGCAGTCCAGAACCTCCTGAGACGCCTGCAGCCCAGAGTCTTCAGCGACGGCCTGCAGCCCAGAGTCTTCAGCGACAGCCTGCAGCCCAGAGCCTCCAGCGGCGGCCTGCAGCCCAGAACTTCCAGCGGCGGCCTGCAGCCCAGAACCTCCGACGATGATCTACGGTCCGGTGGCACAGAAGCAGAGGGATCAGCGGGCGGAGAGGGGGTTACGCCCAGAACCAGAGCCGCCTCCTCCACTGGAGGATGCGCTGGAGGATAAGGTTCTGGGTACTGCACCAGAGCCGCCATAGACACTGGTTACCCTCCCTATCCTCCCTTTAGTTTTTTTTGTTTCGTTTTTTAAGTTGCATTCGGAGTCTGCACCTTTGGGGGGGGTACTGTCACGTCCTGACCATGGTAAGCTGTTATTTTCTATGGTAGAGTAGGTCAGGGCGTGACAGGGGGGTGTATTCTATATGTTCTATTTCTATGTTCTTAGGTTCTAGTTTTTGTATTTCTATGTTGGTTTGTTTGTGATGATCTCCAATTAGAGGCAGCTGGTCCTCGTTGTCTCTAATTGGAAATCATACTTAAGTAGGGGTTTTTCTTCCTGCGTTTTGTGGGTGATTATTTTTGAGTAGTGTTTGTTTCTCCTCTGCGTCACGGTTTGTTGTTTTGTTTATTCAGTTTATTTATGTATTGCAAAGTTTCACAGATTAAATAAAATGTGGAACGACACACACGCTGCATCTTGGTCCTCTCATTCCTATGACAGCCATGACAGCAACGTCAACTCACCATCATTACGACCAGGAATACGACTTTCCCAAAGAGGATCCTTTGTTTGGCCTACCACCCAGGACAATGGATCGGATCCCAGCCGGCGACCCAAAACAACGGCGCCGTAGAAGGGGCAGACGGAGCAGTCTTCTGGTCAGGCTCCGTAGACGGGCACATCGCGCACCGCTCCCGAGCATACTACTCGCCAATGTCCAGTCTCTTGACAACAAGGTAGACGAAATCCGAGCAAGGGTAGCCTTCCAGAGAGACATCAGAGACTGTAACGTTCTTTGTTTCATGGAAACATGGCTCACTCGAGACACGCTATCGGAGTCGGTACAGCCACCTGGCTTCTTCACGCATCGCGCCGACAGAAACAAGCATCTCTCTGGTAAAAAGAAGGGCGGGGGTGTATGCCTTATGATTAACGAGACGGGGTGTGATCATAACAACATACAGGAACTCAAGTCCTTTTGACTTGACATACAGGACCTGACTGGTCCGACCAATCGGATTCCACGCTTCAAGATTGCTTTGATCACGTGGACTGGGATATGTTCCGCATAACGTCGAACAACAACATTGATGAATACGCTGATTCGGTGAGCGAGTTTATTAGCAAGTGTTGGTGATGTCGTACTCACAGCATCTATTAAAACATTCCCCAACCAGAAATTGTGGATTGATGGAAGCATTCGCGCAAAACTGAAAGCGCAAACCACTGCTTTTAATCAGGGCAAGGTGACCGGAAACATGACCGAATACAAACAGTGTAGCTATTCCCTCCGCAAGGCAATCAAACAAGCTAAGCGTCAGTATAGAGACAAAGTGGAGTCGCAATTCAACGGCTCAGACACGAGAGGTATGTGGCAGGGTCTACTGTCAATCACGGACTACAAAAGAAAAACCAGCCCCGTCGCGGCACCATGATGTCTTGCTCCCAGACAGACTAAACAACTTCTTTGCTCGCTTTGAGGACAATACACTGACACAGCCCGCCAAAACCTGCGGGCTCTCCTTCACTGCAGCCAACGTGAGTAAAACATTTAAACGTGTTAACCCTCGCAAGGCTGCAGACCCAGATGGCATCCCCGGCTGCGTCCTCAGAGCATGCGCAGACCAGCTGGCTGGTGTGTTTATGGACATATTCAATCAATCCTTATCCCAGTCTGCTGTCCCCACATGCTTCAAGAGGGCCACCATTGTTCCTGTTCCCAAGAAAGCTAAGGTAACTGAGCTAAATGACTACCGCCCTGTAGCACTCACTTCTGTCATCATGAAGTGCTTTGAGAGGCTAGTCAAGGACCATATCACCTCCACCCTACCTGACACCCTTGACCCACTCCAATTTGCTTACCACCCCAATAGGTCCACTGACGACGTAATCGCCATCAACTGCACACTGCCCTAACCCATCTGGACAAGAGGAATACCTATGTAAGAATGCTGTTCATCGATTACAGCTCAGCATTTAATACCATAGTACCCTCCAAACTCGTCATTAAGATTGAGACCCTGGGTCTCGACCCCGCCCTGTGCAACTGGGTCCTGGACTTCCTGATGGGCCGCCCCCAGGTAGTGAGGGTAGGTAACAACATCTCCACCCCGCTGATCCTCAACACTGGGTCCCCACAAGGGTGTGTTCTCAGCCCTCTCCTGTACTCCCTGTTCACCCACGACTGTGTGGCCATGCACGCCTCCAACTCAATCATCAAGTTTGCAGACGACATTACAGTGGTAGGCTTGATTACCAACAACAACAAGACGGCCTACAGGGAGGAGGTGAGGGCCCTCGGAGTGTGGTGTCAGGAAAATAACCTCACACTCAATGTCAACAAAACAAAGGAGATGATCGTGGACTTCAGGAAACAGCAGAGGGAGCAGCCCCCTATCTACATTGACGGGACAGTAGTGGAGAGGGTGGAAACTTTTAAGTTCCTCGGCGTACACATCACGGACAAACTGAAATGGTCCACCCACACAGACAGCGTTGTGAAGAAGGCGCAACAGCGCCACTTCAACCTCAGGAGGCTGAAGAAATTCAGCTTGTCACCAAAAACACTCATAAACTTTTACAGATGCACAATCGAGAGCATCCTGTTGGGCTGTATCACAGCCTGGTACGGCAGCTGCTCCGCCCATAACCGGAAGGCTCTCCAGAGGGTAGTGAGGTCTGCACAACGCATCACCGGGTGCAAACTACCTGCCCTCCAGGACACCGAC
>NC_138302.1:7390000-7402500 GCF_965601325.2 Salmo salar | reverse complement strand
CACACACAATCCCCCCCTCCACACACACACACACACACATTCATTTACTTTATGTTCGTATTCTGATCTTTTAATGTTTCTTATTGTTGGTGCATATTGTCCAGAAGGAATCTGCTAGTAAGCATTTCGTTGGACGTAACCAGTACATACAACTAATAAAACTTGAAACTTGAAATACAGCGGAGAAAAAGTCCCTAATTCTGCATGTCTACCTCAGTGTGTTATAACCTCTGATATAGAGACACTACCTTCATGTCTACCTCAGTGTGTTATAACCTCTGATATAGAGACACTACCTTCATGTCTACCTCAGTGTGTTATAACCTCTGATATAGAGACACTACCTTCATGTCTACCTCAGTGTGTTATAACCTCTGATATAGAGACACTACCTTCATGTCTACCTCAGTGTGTTATAACCTCTCATATAGAGACACTACCTTTATGTCTACCTCAGTGTGTTATAACCTCTCATATAGAGACACTACCTTCATGTCTACCTCAGTGTGTTATAACCTCTGATATAGAGACACTACCTTCATGTCTACCTCAGTGTGTTATAACCTCTGATATAGAGACACTACCTTCATGTCTACCTCAGTGTGTTATAACCTCTGATATAGAGACACTACCTTCATGTCTACCTCAGTGTGTTATAACCTCTGATATAGAGACACTACCTTTATGTCTACCTCAGTGTGTTATAACCTCTGATATAGAGACACTACCTTCATGTCTACCTCAGTGTGTTATAACCTCTCATATAGAGACACTACCTTCATGTCTACCTCAGTGTGTTACAACCTCTGATATAGAGACACTACCTTCATGTCTACCTCAGTGTGTTATAACCTCTCATATAGAGACACTACCTTCATGTCTACCTCAGTGTGTTACAACCTCTGATATAGAGACACTACCTTCATGTCTACCTCAGTGTGTTATAACCTATCATATAGAGACACTACCTTTATGTCTACCTCAGTGTGTTGTAACCTCTCATATAGAGACACTACCTTCATGTCTACCTCAGTGTGTCCGTATCCCAGGTTTGTTTCCAGGGGTTGAAGGACAGCGGTCAGAATATGAGATTATAATGATGAAATGCTAATTTAACGGGTTTGCTTTTCCAATGCTAGAGCACTCCCACATACACTGAGTTCAACCTTCCTCTCCTCCCTCCTCTCCTCCCTCCTATCCTCCTTCCTCTCTTCCCTCCTCTCCTCCTCCTCTCTTCTCCTCTCCCTCCTCTCTCTCCCTCCCCTCCCTCCCTCCTTCTCTCCTCTCTCCTCTCTTCAGATAAAGGTAATTGTGTAGATATCCTCTATTCTAAACTAACTGTCCTCAGTGATAAGAACATTTCATTAAGTTAAAAGTCTGCTATTCATGATGCTCCCCAAAATGGGACCCTATTCCCGACACATAGGGGCTCTGGTCTAAAGTAGTGCACTATGTAGGGAATAGGGAGGCATTTTGGAAGCAACCTCAACCTCAGTATCACTGATGGACATTTAATGGGAGAGTTCAGACAAAGGCCAGTTATAATTACAGGGATGTGAAGGAAATATATTACATTAAATGATTTTATATATTATATCCACCTCTCTCTCTTTCCCACATCCACCTCTCTCTTTCCCACATCCACCTCTCTCTTTCGCATTTCCACCTCTCTCTTTCCCTTATCCACTTCTCTCTTTCGCATTTCCACCTCTCTCTTTCCCTTATCCACTTCTCTCTTTCGCATTTCCACCTCTCTCTTTCCCTTATCCACCTCTCTCTTTCCCATATCCAGCTCTCTTCCCCATATCCATGATGATGATGATGGTGGTGATAAAGATGAATAAGTCCACGGAAGCGACTGAACAAATATCTCCCAGTGTGTGTGTGTCAGTGTGTGCATGTGTGTATGTTTGTGTGTGTGTGTGTGTGTATGTGTGTGTGTGTGTGTGTGTGTGTGTGTGTGTGTGTGTGTGTGTGTGTGTGTGTGTGTGTGTGTGTGTGTGTGTGTGTGTGTGTGTGTGTGTGTGTGTGTGGTGTGTGTGTGTAGCATATCCTGTATCAGAACGGTTCAAGGCAAATATTTTCCCCAAACGGCAGAATTAAGAATGCCCTCTTTTTATTGAAATGTGTTTTTATGTTTTTATGTTGAGGTTGTTGTTGTATAGAGCACATCGTTGTTAATTAGTGTAGCTAGAGGCTGTGTGTGTGTGTGTGTGTGTGTGTGTGTGTGTGTGTGTGTGTGTGTGTGTGTGTGTGTGTGTGTGTGTGTGTGTGTGGTGTGTGTGTGTGTGTGTGTGTGTGTGTGTGTGTGTGTGTGTGTGTGTGTGTGTCACCATCTAGAGTAACACAGTAACCTGGCCAGTCTACCTTCCGACATGACCTCACCACCAGGGTGGCACACACACACACACACCGTTTGTGTGATAAGGAAGAGAGAGAGGGTGAGAGAGAGAGAGGAAGAGAGAGAGAGGTAGAGGAGTGAGAGAGGGAGGGAGGAGGGAGAGAGAGAGTGAGAGAGGAAGAGAGAGTGAGAGGTAGAGGAGAGAGAGAGGGGAGGGAGAGAGAGAGAGGAAGAGAGAGAGGTAGAGGAGAGAGGGGGGAGAGAGTGAGAGAGAGAGGAAGAGAGAGAGGTAGAGGAGAGAGAGGGGGAGGGAGAAAGAGAGAGGAAGAGAGAGAGAGAGAGGTAGAGGAGAGAGAGCTACAGGAGAGAGAGATAGAGGAGAGAGAGGGGGGGAGGGAGAGAGGAGAGAGAGGGGAAGAGAGAGAGGTAGAGGAGAGAGAGAGAGGGGAGAGAGAGATATAGAGGGGAGGGAGAGAGTGAGAGAGAGAGAAAGAGAGAGAGAAAGAGAGGAAGAGAGAGAGGTAGAAGGGAGAGAGGGGGGAGGGAGAGAGAGGAAGAGGGAGAGAGAGAAAGTGAGAGAGGAAAAGAGGAAAAGAGAGAGAGAGAGGTAGAGGGGAGAGGGGGAGAGAGAAAGTGAGAGAGGAAGAAAGGAAGAGAGAGAGAGGTAGAGGGGAGAGAGGAGGGGAGGGAACGAGAGAGGAAGAAGAGAGGAGAGAGGTCCTCACTTCTCTTAAACAAAGCCTCAGTGTGTCCGTATCCCAGGTTCGTTTCCAGGGGTTGAAGGACAGCGGTCACAGAAACTTCCAATGACAATCTCTTGCTTACAAGCATATGCAGACACACACAGGCGAATAAGACATTGTGTGTGTGTGTGTGTGTGTGTGTGTGTGTGTGTGTGTGTGTGTGTGTGTGTGTGTGTGTGTGTGTGTGTGTGTGTGTGTGTGTGTGTGTGTGTGTGTGTGTGTGTGTGTGTGTGTGTGTGTGTGCGCGTGCGCGTGTGTGTGTGTCTGTGTATGTGTGTATGTGTGTATGTCTGAGTGTGTGTGTGTGTGTATATTTGTGTGTATATATTAGAGGTCGACCGATTATGATTTTTCAACGCCGATACCGATGCGAGATTATTGGAGGACCCCAAAAAAAAGCTGGTGCCGATTAATCGGCCTATTTTTTTTATTTATTTGTAATTATGACAATTACAACAATACTGAATGAACACTTATTTTAACTTAATATAATACATCAATAAAATCAATTTAGCCTCAAATAAATAATGAAACATGTTCAATTTGTTTTAAATAGTGCAAAAACAAAGTGTTGGAGAAGAAAGTAAAAGTGCAATATGTGCCATGTAAAAAAGCTAACGTTTAAGTTCCTTGCTCAGAACATAAGAACATATGAAAGCTGGTGGTTCCTTTTAACATGAGTCTTCAATATTCCCAGGTAAGATGTTTTAGGTTGTAGTTATTATAGGAATTATAGGACTATTTCTCTCTATACGATTTGTATTTCATATACCTTTGACTATTGGATGTTCTTATAGGCACTTTAGTATTGCCAGTGTAACAATATAGCTTCCGTCCTTCTCCTCGCTCCTACCTGGGCTCAAACCAGGAACACATCGACAACAGCCACCCTCGAAGCAGCGTTACCCATGCAGAGGAAGGGAAACAACTACTCCAAGTCTCAGAGTGAGTGACGTTTGAAACGCTATTAGCGTGCACCCTGCTAACTAGCTAGCCATTTCACATCGGTTACACCAACCTAATCTTGGGAGTTGATAGGCTTGAAGTCATAAACAGCGCAATGCATTGCGAAGGGCTTCTGGCAAAATGCACGAAAGTGCTGTTTGAATGAATGCTTACAAGCCTACTGCTGCCTACCATCGCTCAGTCAGACTGCTCTATCAAATCATAGACTTAATTATAACATAATAACACACAGAAATACGAGCCTTAGGTCATTAATATGGTCGAATCGGGAAACTATCATCTCGAAAACAAAACGTTATTGTAACAGCTGTCTTCAAGAATGGACCAAGGCGCAGCGGGTATGTGTATATTTTAATTCAAAAGAGTAAAGCATCCACCGGAAAAAACAATAAACACGACAACAGGAAAGTCTTGCAGGCACACAAAACGCAATGCAAGAACAACTACCCACAACCCCAAAGAAAAACACACACTACTATATAGGACTCCCAATCAAAGGCAACTCAACACACCTGCCTTCAATTGGGAATCCTAATCACCAACACAACACTTAACACACAAAAACCTGCCACGTCCTGACCAAAACGAATACAATTGCTCCCTCTGCTGGTCAGGATGTGACAGTTATTCTTGTTACATTGCACAACCTTCAGTGTTATGTCATTATTACGTAAAATTCTGGCAAATTAGTTCGCAACGAGCCAGGCGGCCCAAACTATTGCATATACCCTGACTGCGTGCAATGAACGCAAAATGACACAATTTCACCTGGTTAATATTGCCTGCTAACCTGGATTTCTTTTAGCTAAATATGCAGGTTTAAAGATATATACTTCTGTGTATTGATTTTAAGAAAGGCATTGATGTTAATGGTTAGGTACAGTCGTGCAACGATTGTGCTTTTTTCGCAAATGCGCTTTTGTTAAATCATCCCCCTCAGGACTACCTGGTATGATGACTCCTTGCTGTCCCCAGTCCACCTGGCCGTGCTGCTGCTCCAGTTTCAACTGTTCTGCCTGCGGCTATGGAACCCTGACCTGTTCACCGGACGTGCTTGTTGCACCCTCGACAACTACTATGATTATTATTATTTGACCATGCTGGTCATTTATGAACATTTTAACATTTTAACATTTTGACCATGTTCTGTTTTAATATCCACCCTGCACAGCCAGAAGAGGACTGGCCACCCCTCATAGCCTGGTTCCTCTCTAGGTTTCTTCCTAGGTTTTTGGCCTTTCTAGGGAGTTTTTCCTAGGGAGTTTTTCCTAGCCACCGTGCTTCTTTCACATGCTTTGCTTGCTGTTTGGGGTTTTAGGCTGGGTTTCTGTACAGCACTTTGAGAATATCAGCTGATGTACGAAGGGCTATATAAAAATAAATTTGATTTGATTTGATTTGATTTGGTGAAGTCGGGTGTCTTTGTTAGGAAGAAAGTCTTCACAGTTCGCAACGAGCCAGGCGGCCCAAACTGCTACATATACCCTGACTCTGTTTGCAAGAGAAGTGACACATTTTCCCTAGTTAAAAGAAATTCATGTTAGCAGGCAATATCAACTAAATATGCAGGTTTAAAAATATATACTTGTGTATTGATTTTAAGAAAGGCATTGATGTTTATGGTTGGAGCAACGTGTACCTAAGCGATTATATGCAACGCAGGACAGGCTAGATAAACTAGTAATATCATCAACCAAGTGTAGTTAACTAGTGATTATGATTGATTGTTTTTTATAAGATACGTTTAATGCTAGCTAGCAACTTACCTTGGCTTCTTACTGCATTCGCGTAACCTCGTGGAGTGCAATGTAAAGCAGGTGGTTAGAGCGTTGGACTAGTTAACCGTAAGGTTGCAAGATTGAATCCCTGAGCTGACAAGGTAAGAAATCTGTCGTTCTGCCCCTGAACAAGGCAGTTAACCCACTCTTCCTAGGCCGTCATTGTAAATAAGAATTTGTTCTTAACTGACTTGCCTAGTTAAATAAAGGTATTTAAAAAAATTAAATTAAATTAAAAAAATTTTAAACGGCCAAATCGGAGTCCAAAAATACCGATTTCCGATTGTTATGAAAACTTGAAATCGGCCCTAATTAATCGGCCATTCCGATTAACCGGTCGACCTCTAGTATAATATGTGTGTTAGTGTGTATGTGTGTTCTGCTTTCATTATTAACTAGTTGATCACAGGAGAAATTCTGAATAATATGTATTCTATTTATACAGCTGTAACATGAAAGAGAGAGGGAGAATACGCACTGAGAAACACACACCACACACACACACACACACACACACACACACACACACACACACACACACACACACACACACACACACACACACACACACACACACACACACACACTGAGAAACACACACACAAACACACACACACACACACACACACACACTGAGAAACACACACACACACTGAGAAACACACACACACACACACACACTGAGAAACACACACACACACACACTGAGAAACACACACACACACACACACACACACACACACCTGAGAAACACACACACACACACACACAGACTGAGAAACACACACACACTGAGAAACACACACACACACACTGAGAAACACACACACACGCACACGGAGAAACACACACACACTGAGAAACACACACACACTGAGAAACACACACACACTGAGAAACACACACACACTGAGAAACACACACACACTGAGAAACACACAAACACACACACTGAGAAACACACACACACTGAGAAACACACACACACTGAGAAACACACACACACACACACACACTGAGAAACACACACACACTGAGAAACACACACACACACTGAGAAACACACACACACACACACACACTGAGAACACACACACACTGAGAAACACACACACACTGAGAAACACACACACACACACAGTGAGAAACACACAAACACACACACTGAGAAACACACACACACTGAGAAACACACACACACACACACACACACACACACACACACACACACACACACACACACACACACACACACACACACACACACACACTGAGAAACACACACACACACACACTGAGAAACACACAGACACACACAGACTGAGAAACACACACACACATACACTGAGAAACACACACACACACTGAGAAACACACACACACGCACACTGAGAAACACACACACACTGAGAAACACACACACACACACACTGAGAAACACACACATACTGAGAAACACACACATACTGAGAAACACACACATACTGAGAAACACACACACAGTGAGAAACACACACACACTGAGAAACACACACACACACTGAGAAACACACACACACTGAGAAACACACACACACTGAGAAACACACACACACACACACACACACACTGAGAAACACACACATACTGAGAAACACACACATACTGAGAAACACACACATACTGAGAAACACACACACACTGAGAAACACACACACACTGAGAAACACACACACACTGAGAAACACACACACACACACACACACACACTGAGAAACACACACACACACACACTGAGAAACACACAAACACACACACTGAGAAACACACACACACACACACTGAGAAACACACACACACACTGAGAAACACACAAAACACACACACTGAGAAACACACACACACATACACACAAACACACACACTGAGAAACACACACACACACACACACACACACTGAGAAACACACAAACACACACACTGAGAAACACACACACACAAACACACAAACACACACACTGAGAAACACACACACACACACACACTGAGAAACACACACACACTGAGAAACACACAAAACACACACACTGAGAAACACACACACACATACACACACACTGAGAAACACACACACACACACACTGAGAAACACACAAACACACACACTGAGAAACACACACACACAAACACACAAACACACACACTGAGAAACACACACACACACTGAGAAACACACAAACACACACACTGAAAAACACACAAACACACACTGAGAAACACACACACACTGAGAAACACACACACACTGAGAAACACACACACACTGAGAAACACACACACACTGAGAAACACACACACACTGAGAAACACACACACACTGAGAAACACACACACACTGAGAAACACACACACACTGAGAAACACACACACACTGAGAATCACACACAGACACCAAATTACACCAACAGTGGTTCTGAAGTTTTCTCTGTTTATCTTCTGACTCATTATGAATTCTGTCAGATGTTGTTTTTGAAGAGTTTGGCTCAGCCTCATTGTCCTGTTTATGTATATGAATGTGTGTGTGTGTGTGTGTGTGTGTGTGTGTGTGTGTGTGTGTGTGTGTGTGTGTGTGTGTGTGTGTGTGTGTGTGTGTGTGTGTGTGTGTAGTGTGTGTGTGTGTGAAGCGTGTGCATTAGATGGTAATTTATGGAATCCCGAGGGTACGTTTACAAAAAAATGAGAAAGACCCTCGAATACATTTTGACATCTTGTTTTTATTCTTTCTCTCTCTTCTGTCTCTCTTCTGTTTGTCTTCTCCCTTCCCTCTTTCTCGTCTGTGTCTTCTTACTGTCTTCTCTCTCTATTCTCTCTCTTCTCTCTCTTCTCTCTTCTCTCTCTCTTCTCCCTTCCCGCTTTCTCGTCTGTCTTCTTTCTGTCTTCTGTCTCTCTTTTCTCTGTCTTCTCTCTTCCCTCTTTCTCGTCTCTGTCTTCTTTCTGTCTTCTCTCTTCTCTCTCTCTTCTCTCTCTTTTCTCTCTTCTCTCTTCTCTCTCTCTCTTCCCTCTTTCTCGTCTGTCTTCTTTCTGTCTTCTCTCTTCTCTCTCTTCTCTCTTCTCTCTCTCTTCCCTCTTTCTCGTCTCTGTCTTCTTTCTGTCTTCGCTCTCTCTCTTCTCTCTCTCTTCTCTCTCTGTCTTCTCTCTCTTCTCTCTCTTCTGCCTTCTCTCTTCTCTCTCTCTTCTCTGTCTCCTCTCTGTGTTCTCTCTCTTTCATTAACCTGTTGGGGGTAGGGTTAATCTGGTTATTACTACTGCCCAGAAACTAGAATATGCATATAATTATTGGCTTTGGATAGAAAACACCCTAAAGTTTCTAAAACTGTTTGAATGGTGTCTGTGAGTATAACAGAACTCATATGGCAGGCAAAAACCTGAGAAGATTCCTTACAGGAAGTGACCTGTCTGACAAGTTCTTGTTCTTCTTGGCTCTCTTTAATGAAAACTGAGGATCTTTGCTGTAACGTGACACTTCCTACGGCTCCCATAGGCTCTCAGAACCCGGGAAAAAACGGAATGATGTAATTCCAGCCCCTGGCTGAAAAACATTAGCGCCTTTGGTAAGTGGTCTATCAGAGGACAATGAGACTGAGGCGCGTGCACGAGGCGACCCCATGTTTTATTTTCTCTCTCTTTGTACTAAAACACAGATTCCTGGTCGGAATATTATCGCTTTTTTACGAGAAAAATTGCTTAAAAATTGATTTTAAACAGCGGTTGACATGCTTCGAAGTACGGTAATGGAATATTTACAATTTTTTGTCTTGAAATGCGTCGTGCGCGTCACCCTTCTTTACCATTTGGATAGTGTCTTGAACGAACAAAACGCCGCTATTTGGATATAACTATGGATTATTTTGAACCAAACCAACATTTGTTATTGAAGTAGAAGTCCTGGGAGTGCATTCTGACGAAGAACAGCAAAGGTAATAACATTTTTCTTATAGTAAATCTGACTTTGGTGAGTGCCAAACTTGGTGGGTGTCTAAATAGCTAGCCCTGTGATGCCGGGCTATCTACTTAGAATATTGCAAAATGTGCTTTCACCGAAAAGCTATTTTAAAATCGGACATAGCGAGTGCATAGAGGAGTTCTGTATCTATAATTCTTAAAATAATTGTTATGTTTTTTGTGAACATTTATCGTGAGTAATTTAGTAAATTCACTGGAAGTTTGCGGGGGGTATGCTAGTTCTGAACGTCACATGCTAATGTAAAAAGCTGGTTTTTGATATAAATATGAACTTGATTGAACAAAACATGCATGTATTGTATAACATAATGTCCTAGGGTTGTCATCTGATGAAGATCATCAAAGGTTAGTGCTGCATTTAGCTGTGTTTTGGGTTTTTGTGACATTATATGCTAGCTTGAAAAATGGGTGTCTGATTATTTCTGGCTGGGTACTCTGCTGACATAATCTAATGTTTTGCTTTCGTTGTAAAGCCTTTTTGAAATCGGACAGTGTGGTTAGATTAACGAGAGTCTTGTCTTTAAAATAGTGTAAAATAGTCATATGTTTGAGAAATTGAAGTAATAGCATTTCTAAAGTATTTGAATAACGCGCCACAGGATTCCACTGGCTGTTACGTAGGTGGGACGATTTCGTCCCACCTTCCCTAGAGAGGTTAACTGGGTCCCTCTGTGTCTCAGAGTAGGAGTGCTCTATTCTCTCTCTCTTCTCTCTGTCTTCTCTCCTCTCTCTATAACGACACAGGGAGAGACCCAGATGCAGACACAGGAGGCAGATGGTTCGAGTCTCTGATATTTATTGAACAACAAGGGGCAGACAAGAGACAGGTCAAGGACAGGCAAAAGTTCATAAACCAGGTCAGAGTTTCAAACGGTACAGGGCAGGCAGGCAGGCTCGAGGTCAGGGTAGGCTGAATGGTCAGGTCGGTGGGCTTAGTGTCAAGGCAGGCAAGAGGTCAGAACCGGGAGGACTAGAAAAACAGAGACAATGAAAAAACAGGAGCTCGGAAAACACGCTGGTATGCTTGACAAGACGAACTGGCAACAAACAAAATAAATACACTAGGAATAATGGGGAAGATGGATGACACCTGGAGGGGGGTGGAGACAATCACAATGACAGGTGAAACAGATCAGGGTGTGACAGTACCCCCACTCTAGGGGACGCCACCTGGCGTCTTACCTGGGCAGAGACCTGGTTGACCGGGGTGCAGGCAAGTCCCGTGTAGACAGCCATACCCTCTGCCTGAGACGATAGCGGGGAGCCGGTGGTGGTCCGCTTGTCGAGGTGGTCTTGAAAAGAGCCGACCGAGCTCTTTTCCAGGTACGTCAACAGCGGCGGAGGAACATCTGGGGGTATGTTGACTTCTACTTCTTTTTTATTTTTTTAAATGTTACCCCTTTTTTCTCCCCAATTTTGTGGTATCCAATTGGTAGTTACAGTCTTGTCTCATCGACTGCAACTCCCCTACGGACTCGGGAGAGGCGAAGGTCGAGAGCCGCATCCTCCGAAACACAACCCAACCAAGCCGCACTGCTTCGTGATACAATTCCCACTTAACCCGGAAGCCAGCCGCGCCGATGTGTCAGAGAAAACACCATATACCTGGCAACAGTATGCACTGTGCCCAGCCCGCCACAGGAGACATCCCTGCCGGCCAAACCCTCCCCTAACCCGGACGACGCTGGGCCAATTGTGCGCTTGCCCCATGGGTCTCAGATTCAGAGGGTGTGGCAGCGGAACTGTACAGGCGGGAAAGGGCGTCCGGCTCCACCCTGGGCGGTAGGAGATGGTGAAATTGAAACGGGTAAATAACAGGGCCCGACAGGCCTGCCTTGGCAGTGCGGAGGTATTCTAAATTCTTATGGTCAGTCCAAACCGAAAATAGATGTTCCGCCCCTTCCAGCCAGTGCCTCCTCTCCTCCAGCCGCCATCTTAACCGCCAGAAGTTCCCGGGTCCCAACGTCATAGTTCCTTACCCAACGTCATAGTTCCTGATAGGACAGGAAGGCACAGGGATGAAGCTTTTGGTCCTGGACAGACCGCTGGTACAGGACAGCCCCTACACCCACGTCGGAAGCGTCAACCTCAACCACAAACTGACGGGCCGGGTCCGGATGGATGAGGATGGGGGCTGTAGTGAACTGCTGCTTCAGGTCCACAAATGCCCTGTCAACAGCTGGGGACCATGTGAACGGTACCCTGGGAGAAGTGAATACAGAGAGGGGAGACGCCAGGTTGCTGGAGCCCCGGATGAAACGCCAGTAGAAATGAGCAAAACCTAGGAACCGTTGTAGCTGCACCCTGGACGTGGGTTGGGGCCAATCCACCACCGCCCTCACCTTTTCAGGGTCCATCTGGACATTCCCTTCAGCGATGACGTATCCCAGAAAGGAGATAGTAGAGCGGTGAAAATCGCACTTCTCTGCTTTCACAAACAACTGATTCTCCAGGAGACGCTGAAGGACTTGTCGGACATGGAGAATGTGTTCTTGGGCAGAAAGAGAGAAAACAAGGACGTCGTCGAGGTAGACAAACACAAAACGATTCAACATGTTCCGGAGCACATCGTTTACCAGGGCCTAGAAAACAGCGAGAGCGTTGGTGAGCCCAAACAGCATGACCAGGTATTCATAATGTCCACTGGCAGTGTTGAAGGCCATCTTCCGC
>NC_138302.1:7355000-7385000 GCF_965601325.2 Salmo salar | reverse complement strand
AGACTGAAAAACAGCTTCTATCTCAAGGCCATCAGACTGAAAAACAGCTTCTATCTCAAGGCCATCAGACTGAAAAACAGCTTCTATCTCAAGGCCATCAGACTGTTAAACAGCCATCACTAACACTGACAGGCTGCTGCCTACATTGAGACCCCAATCACTGGCCACTTTAATAAATGGATCACTAGTCACTTTAAATAATGTTTACTTAAAACCTGTTATGGCTAGGGGGCAGTATTTTCACGGCCGGATAAAAAACGTACCCGAATTAATCTGATTATTACTCCTGCCCAGAAACTAGAATATGCATATAATTATTAGCTTTGGATAGAAAACACTCCAAAGTTTCTAAAACTGTTTGAATGGTGTCTGTGAGTATAACAGAACTCATTTGGCAGGCCAAAACCTGAGAAGATTCCATGCAGGAAGTGCCCTGTCTGACAATTTCTTGCCCTTCTTGATTATCTCTATCCATTACAGGGGATCTCTGCTGTTACGTGACACTTCCTACGGCTCCCATGGGCTCTCAGAAGGCGGCAAAAAGCTGATTTGTGGCTTTGCAGGCTCTGGCTGTAAAAAAGTAGCACGTTTGGATAGTGGCTGGTCACAGTACTGTGAGACTCAGGCTCGTGCCCGAGTCGACCCCATGCTTTATTTTCTTTCGTCTTTTTACCTAAACGCAGATTCCCGGTCGGAATATTATCGCTTTTTTACGAGAAAAATGGCATAAAAATTGATTTTAAACAGCGGTTGACATGCTTCGAAGTACGGTAATGGAATATTTAGAAATCTTTTGTCACGAAATGCGCCGTGCTCGTCACCCTTCTTTACCCTTTCGGATAGTGTCTTGAACGCACGAACAAAACGCCGCTGTTTGGATATAACTATGGATTATTTGGGACCAAACCAACATTTGTTATTGAAGTAGCAGTCCTGGGAGTGCATTCTGACGAAGAACACCAAAGGTAATCAAACTTTTCTAATAGTAAATCGGAGTTTGGTCAGGGCTAAACTTGGTGGGTGTCTAAATAGCTAGCCGTGATGGCTGGGCTATCTACTCAGAATATTGCAAAATGTGCTTTCACCGAAAAGCTATTTTAAAATCGGACACCTCGATTGCACAAAGGAGTTCTGTATCTATAATTCTTAAAATAATTGTTATGTTTTTTGTGAACGTTTATCGTGAGTAATTTAGTAAATTCACCGGAGGTTTGCGGGGGGTATGCTAGTTCTGAACGTCACATGCTAATGTAAAAAGCTGGTTTTTGATATAAATATGAACTTGATTGAACAAAACATGCATGTATTGTATAACATAATGTCCTAGGTGTGTCATCTGATGAAGATCATCAAAGGTTAGTGCTGCATTTAGCTGTGGTTTTGTTTTTTGTGACATTATATGCTAGCTTGAAAAATGGGTGTCTGATTATTTCTGGCTGGGTACTCTGCTGACATAATCTAATGTTTTGCTTCCGCTGTAAAGCCTTTTTGAAATCGGACAGTGTGGTTAGATAAAGGAGAGTCTTGTCTTTAAAATGCTGTGAAATAGTCATATGTTTGAAAAATTGACGTTTTTGTATTTTTGAGGAATTTGTAATTCGCGCCACGCCTATCATTGGATATTGGAGCTAGCGGAACGTCTAGATGTAAGAGGTTTTTAACTTACATTACTCATATCATATGTATATACTGTATTTTATATAGTCTATTGCACCTTGCCTATGCTGCTAGGCCATCGCTCATCCATATATTTATATGTACATATTCTCATTCACCCCTTTAGATTTGTGTGTATTAGGTAGTTGTTGTGAATTTGTTAGATTACTTGTTAGATATTACTGCACTGTCGGAACTAGAAGCACAAGCATTTCGCTACACTCGCAATAACATCTGCTAACCATGTGTATGTGACCAATAACATCTGCTAACCATGTGTATGTGACCAATAACATCTACTAACCATGTGTATGTGACCAATAACATCTGTAACCATGTGTATGTAACCAATAACATCTGCTAACCATGTGTATGTGACCAATAACATCTGCTAACCATGTGTATGTGACCAATAACATCTGTAACCATGTGTATGTAACCAATAACATCTGCTAACCATGTGTATGTAACCAATAACATCTGCTAACCATGTGTATGTGACCATTGACAGCTGCTAACCATGTGTATGTAACCAATAACATCTGCTAACCATGTGTATGTGACCAATAACATCTGCTAACCATGTGTATGTGACCAATAACATCTGCTAACCATGTGTATGTGACCAATAACATCTGCTAACCATGTGTATGTGATCAATAACATCTGCTAACCATGTGTATGTGACCAATAACATCTGCTAACCATGTGTATGTAACCAATAACATCTGCTAACCATGTGTATGTGACCAATAAGGTTTGATTTGATTTGAATAATATATACACATGACTAGTCAAACACACTAAGACTACCACATACTACCATATACTAACATACATTAACACATACTACCACATACTACCACATACTACCATATACTAACATACATTAACACATACTACCACATACTACCATATACTAACACACTGTCACGTCCTGACCAGTATAAGGGGTTATTTGTTATTGTAGTTTGGTCAGGACGTGGCAGGGGGTGTTTGTTTAGAGTGTTTCGGGGTTTTTGGGCTATGTTCTGTTTTAAGAGGGGTGTTTGTTTAGAGTGTTTCGGGGTTTGTTGGGTTATGTTCTAGTATGTCTATTGTGGTGTTTGTTGGGTTGACCTTCAATTGGAAGCAGCTGCTCCTAGTTGCTTCTAATTGAAGGTCCTATTTAAGAGGGGTGTTTTTCTATGGGATTTGTGGGTAGTTGTTTCTTGTTTAGCTGTGTGCCTGACAAGACTGTTATCGTCGTTGTTTTTGTATACGTGTGTTTTGTTTCGGTTTTCCCTCTTTCTGCCTATTAAAAAGAAGATTCCCGCTGCACATTCCCGCTGCGTTTTGGTTTAATCCTTACGACAACCGTGACACATACATTAACACATACTACCACATACCACATACTACCATATACTAACATACATTAACACATACTACCATATACTAACAGATATTAACACATACTACCATATACTACCATATACTAACACATACTACCATATACTAACATACATTAACACATACTACCATATACTAACAGATATTAACACATACTACCATATACTACCACATACTACCACTTACTACCATATACTAACACACATTAACACATACTACCATATACTAACAGATATTAACACATACTACCATATACTAACAGATATTAACACATACTACCATATACTAACAGATATTAACACATACTACCACATACTACCACATTAGAATTAAGATGTACACACACAGCCACGCTGGTGCGCACACACCCACCCACCCACACACACACACCCACCCACACACACACACAGGAACTTATCATTCCAGAAAAGACAGACCAGGGCTGCCAAGGTGATGAAGGGAATAAAAACTATAAAAATGTGGGAACGGATGTTGAAGATTTGAAATGAGGAAAATTCTGTGGAAATATAATAACTCTCTCTCTTCATCTTCCCCTCTCTCTCCTAATTCATCTCTCTCTCCTCTCCTAATTCATCCCTCTCTCTCTCCTCTCCTAATTCATCTCTCTCTCTCTCCTCTCCTAATTTGTCTCTCTCTCTCTCCTCTCCTAATTCATCCCTCTCTCTCTCCTCTCCTAATTCATCCCTCTCTCTCCTCTCCTAATTCATCCCTCTCTCTCCTCTCCTAATTCATCCCTCTCTCTCTCATCTCCTAATTCATCCCTCTCTCTCTCCTCTCCTAATTCATTCCTCTCTCTCTCATCTCCTAATTCATCCCTCTCTCTCTCCTCTCCTAATTCATCCCTCTCTCTCTCATCTCCTAATTCATCCCTCTCTCTCCTCTCCTAATTCATCCCTCTCTCTCTCATCTCCTAATTCATCCCTCTCTCTCTCCTCTCCTAATTCATCTCTCTCTCCTCTCCTAATTCATCTCTCTCTCTCTCCTCTCCTAATTCATCCCTCTCTCTCTCCTCTCCTAATTCGTCTCTCTCTCCTCTCCTAATTCATCTCTCTCTCCTCTCCTAATTCATCCCTCTCTCTCTCCTCTCCTAATTCGTCTCTCTCTCCTCTCCTAATTCATCTCTCTCTCTCTCTCTCCTCTCCTAATTCATCTCTCTCTCCTCTCCTAATTCGTCTCTCTCTCCTCTCCTAATTCATCTCTCTCTCCTCTCCTAATTCATCTCTCTCTCTCTCCTCTCCTAATTCATCCCTCTCTCTCTCCTCTCCTAATTCTTCTCTCTCTCCTCTCCTAATTCATCCCTCTCTCTCTCCTCTCCTAATTCATCCCTCTCTCTCTCCTCTCCTAATTCATCTCTCTCTCCTCTCCTAATTCATCGCTCTCTCTCTCCTCTCCTAATTCATCTCTCTCTCCTCTCCTAATTCATCTCTCTCTCTCTCCTCTCCTAATTCATCTCTCTCTCTCTCCTCTCCTAATTCATCCCTCTCTCTCTCCTCTCCTAATTCATCTCTCTCTCCTCTCCTAATTCATCTCTCTCTCTCTCCTCTCCTAATTCATCTCTCTCTCTCTCCTCTCCTAATTCATCCCTCTCTCTCTCCTCTCCTAATTCATCTCTCTCTCCTCTCCTAATTCATCTCTCTCTCTCTCTCTCCTCTCCTAATTCATCCCTCTCTCTCTCCTCTCCTAATTCATCCCTCTCTCTCTCCTCTCCTAATTCATCTCTCTCTCTCTCCTCTCCTAATTCGTGTCTCTCTCTCTCCTCTCCTAATTCATCTCTCTCTCCTCTCCTAATTCATCTCTCTCTCCTCTCCTAATTCATCTCTCTCTCTCTCCTCTCCTAATTCATCCCTCTCTCTCTCCTCTCCTAATTCATCTCTCTCTCCTCTCCTAATTCATCCCTCTCTCTCTCCTCTCCTAATTCATCCCTCTCTCTCTCCTCTCCTAATTCATCTCTCTCTCCTCTCCTAATTCATCGCTCTCTCTCTCCTCTCCTAATTCATCTCTCTCTCCTCTCCTAATTCATCTCTCTCTCTCTCCTCTCCTAATTCATCTCTCTCTCTCTCCTCTCCTAATTCATCTCTCTCTCCTCTCCTAATTAATCTCTCTCTCTCCTCTCCTAATTCATCCCTCTCTCTCTCCTCTCCTAATTCATCTCTCTCTCCTCTCCTAATTCATCTCTCTCTCTCTCTCTCCTCTCCTAATTCATCCCTCTCTCTCTCCTCTCCTAATTCATCCCTCTCTCTCTCCTCTCCTAATTCATCTCTCTCTCTCTCCTCTCCTAATTCGTGTCTCTCTCTCTCCTCTCCTAATTCATCTCTCTCTCTCTCATCTCCTAATTCATCCCTCTCTCTCTCCTCTCCTAATTCGTGTCTCTCTCTCTCCTCTCCTAATTCATCCCTCTCTCTCTCCTCTCCTAATTCATCTCTCTCTCCTCTCCTAATTCATCTCTCTCTCTCTCTCCTCTCCTAATTCATCTCTCTCTCTCTCCTCTCCTAATTCGTGTCTCTCTCTCTCCTCTCCTAATTCATCCCTCTCTCTCTCCTCTCCTAATTCATCTCTCTCTCCTCTCCTAATTCATCTCTCTCTCTCTCTCTCCTCTCCTAATTCATCCCTCTCTCTCTCCTCTCCTAATTCATCCCTCTCTCTCTCCTCTCCTAATTCATCTCTCTCTCTCTCCTCTCCTAATTCGTGTCTCTCTCTCTCCTCTCCTAATTCATCTCTTTCTCTCTCCTCTTCTCCATAGTCTCTCTTTCTCCCCCCCTCTTTCTCTGTCTCTCCCCTCCTCTCTCCCCTCCTTCCTCGCCCTTTCTCCCACATCCATAACTGGTGGTTGTAATTGAGTCCTAGACATTAAAACACTTTCATTTACACATTTTCGTTACATTTTATTTTTTATTTTGGTGTCAAATCTGCTTTTTTTTATGAGTTATCACACCATGGCAGACCTCACATAATTACACTGGCTCCCTGAGGTGTGTGTGTGTGTGTGTGTGTGTGTGTGTGTGTGTGTGTGTGTGTGTGTGTGTGTGTGTGTGTGTGTGTGTGTGTGTGTGTGTGTGTGTGTGTGTGTGTGGGCTACTTAAACATAAAGACAGGGGAGTGCAGTGAATCTGTGATGAGTATATAGTATATACAGTCTGTCTGTCTGTCTGTCTGTCTGTCTGTCTGTCTGTCTGTCTGTCTGTCTGTCTGTCTGTCTGTCTGTCTGTCTGTCTGTCTGTCTGTCTGTCTGTCTGTCTGTCTGTCTGTCTGTCTCTATACTTCTCTCTCTCTTTTCTCTCCTCTCTCTGTCTTCCTCTCTATCTTTATCCATCTCTCTATCTCTCTCTGTCCCATAGACAGACCACTCCACGCCACTCTTCAGGTGCATTAACATATAAATAACATCACGCACACACTATTACCGGATACAGGAACACACATCCTGATGAAAAAGCTTTTAGCCTAATTATCTCAGACCCGCCTGTTGTTATTATAGTTATGGAGTGTGTGTGTGTGTGTGTGTGTGTGTGTGTGTGTGTGTGTGTGTGTGTGTGTGTGTGTGTGTGTGTGTGTGTGTGTGTGTGTGTGTGTGTGTGTGTGTGTGTGTGTGTGTGTGTGTGTGTGTGTGTGATTATTCTAGATGGTGCCATTGTTATGATTGGGCTGGAGTGTTTTAATGTCTGTGAGATTCACTGTCTGTCTGTATGAGAGAGAGCGAGAGAGAGAGAGAGGGAGAGAGAGAGATGGAGAGACAAAGAGAGAGAGAGATGGAGAGACAAAGAGAGAGAACGAGAGATGGAGAGACAGAGAGAGAGCGAGAGAGAGAGAGAAAGAGAGAGAGACAGAGACAGAGAGAGAGAGATAGAGAGAGACAGAGAAGCTGAATAGGGATTTGTACATTATGAGTAAGCCACTGCATCTCAGTGCTAGTGGCGTCACTACAGACCCTGGCCCAGCGTCGTCCGGGTTTGGCCGGGGTAGATCGTCATTGTAAATGAGAATTTCTTCTTAACTGACTTGCCTAGTTAAATAAAGGTTAAATAAAAAACAAATATAATAATTTAGAAATATATAGACACACTTAAGACATTTGAAATGTCTTTATTCTTTTGGAACTTCTCTGAGAGTAATGTTTACTGTTCATTTTTATTGTTTATTACACTTTTGTTTATTATCTACTTCTGTCACGGTTGTCGTAAGAACGGGACCAAGGTGCAGCGGATGTTGAGTTCCACAAATTTATTACAAACTTTAAGCAAAAACAATAAATCAATAACCGAACAAGGAAACGTGACCACGTGGTGCACATGCACAAACACAAAACAATATCCCACAAACACAGGTGGGAAAAAATAGCTACTTAAATATGAACCCCAATTAGAGGCAACGATTACCAGCTGCCTCTAATTGGGAACCAAACCAAAACACCAACATAGAAATGTTAAACTAGAACACCCCCTCATCACGCCCTGACCTACTACACCATAGAGAAACAAGGGCTGTCTATGGTCAGGACGTGACAACTTCACTTGCTTTGGTAATGTTAACATATGTTTCCCATGCCAATAAAGCCCACACACTGGCACACACACTGAAACACAAACACTGACACACACAATGACTCACACACACACAATGACTCACACACACACTGACACACACACACACACACACACACAAACACAAACACTGACACACAAAAACACACATACACATACACATACACATACACACACACACACACACACACACAAGTATGTTGTCTGAGACCCCGGTAAGCCCATCAGTCCATCAGTCCGTCCGTCCATCAGCCCATCAGTCCATCAGCCCATCAGTCCATCAGTCCATCAGTCCATCAGCCCATCAGTCCATCAGCCCATCAGTCCATCAGCCCATCAGTCCATCAGCCCATCAGCCCATCAGCCCATCAGCCCATCAGTCCATCAGTCCATCAGTCCATCAGCCCATCAGTCCAAGCCTTATTCAACATCGCCCCCCTGTGGATTAACTAGAACTATCAATTAACGAGAACGGCAGGACATTATCATGCACTGTTTAAACCAGCCAGTCAGTGGTGCTGTTACACTGCCTATCTATCTGTTGTCCAGCCAGTGGGGCTGTTACACTGCCTATCTATCTGTTGTCCAGCCAGTGGGGCTGTTACACTGCCTATCTATCTGTTGTCCAGCCGGTGGTGCTGTTACACTGCCTATCTATCTGTTGTCCAGCCAGTGGTGCTGTTACACTGCCTATCTATCTGTTGTCCAGCCGGTGGTGCTGTTACACTGCCTATCTATCTGTTGTCCAGCCGGTGGTGCTGTTACACTGCCTATCTATCTGTGGTCCGGCCAGTGGTGCTGTTACACTGCCTATCTATCTGTTGTCCAGCCGGTGGTGCTGTTACACTGCCTATCTATCTGTTGTCCAGCCAGTGGTGCTGTTACACTGCCTATCTATCTGTTGTCCAGCCAGTGGTGCTGTTACACTGCCTACCTATCTGTTGTCCAGCCAATGGTGCTGTTACACTGCCTACCTATCTGTTGTCCAGCCAGTGGTGCTGTTACACTGCCTATCTATCTGTTGTCCAGCCGGTGGTGCTGTTACACTGCCTATCTATCTGTTGTCCAGCCAGTGGTGCTGTTACACTGCCTATCTATCTGTTGTCCAGCCAGTGGTGCTGTTACACTGCCTATCTATCTGTTGTCCAGCCAGTGGGGCTGTTACACTGCCTATCTATCTGTTGTCCAGCCAGTGGGGCTGTTACACTGCCTATCTATCTGTTGTCCAGCCAGTGGGGCTGTTACACTGCCTATCTATCTGTTGTCCAGCCAGTGGTGCTGTTACACTGCCTATCTATCTGTTGTCCAGCCGGTGGTGCTGTTACACTGCCTATCTATCTGTTGTCCAGCCGGTGGTGCTGTTACACTGCCTATCTATCTGTTGTCCAGCCGGTGGTGCTGTTACACTGCCTATCTATCTGTTGTCCAGCCAGTGGTGCTGTTACACTGCCTATCTATCTGTTGTCCAGCCGGTGGTGCTGTTACACTGCCTATCTATCTGTTGTCCAGCCAGTGGTGCTGTTACACTGCCTATCTATCTGTGGTCCGGCCAGTGGTGCTGTTACACTGCCTATCTATCTGTTGTCCAGCCAGTGGTGCTGTTACACTGCCTATCTATCTGTTGTCCAGCCAGTGGTGCTGTTACACTGCCTATCTATCTGTTGTCCAGCCAGTGGTGCTGTTACACTGCCTACCTATCTGTTGTCCAGCCAATGGTGCTGTTACACTGCCTACCTATCTGTTGTCCAGCCAGTCGTGCTGTTACACTGCCTATCTATCTGTCAGCCCTGCTCTGAGACATTAATCAATCAATCACATTGATTTATATAGCCCTTCTTACATCAGCTGATGTCACAAAGTGCTGTACAGAAACCCAGCCTAAACCCCCAACCAGCAATCAATGCAGATGTAGAATCACGGGCGCTAGGAAAACTCCCTAGAAAGGCCAAAACCTAGGAAGAAACCTAGAGAGGAACCAGGCTATGAGGGGTGGCCAGTCCTCTTCTGGCTGTGCCGGGTGGAGATTATAACAGCACATGGCCAAGATGTTCAAATGTTCATAAATGACCAGCATGGTCAAATAATAATAATCACAGTAGTTGTCGAGGGTGCAACAGGTCAGCACCTCAGGAATAAATGTCAGTTGGCTTTTCATAGCTGATCATTCAGAGTTCTCTACCGCTCCTGCTGTCTCTAGAGAGTTGAAAACAGCAGGTCTGGGACAGGTAGCACGTCCGGTGAACAGGTCAGGGTTCCAGCAGGTCTGGGACAGACAGCAGGTCTGGGACAAGGTAGCACGCCCGGTGAACAGGTAAGGGTTCCATAGCCACAGGCAGAACAGTTGAAACTGGAGCAGCAGCACGGCCAGGTGGACTGGGGATAGCAAGGAGTCATCAGGCCAGGTAGTCCTGAGGCATGGTCCTAGTGCTCAGGTCCTCCGAGAGAGAGAGAAAGAAAGAGATTAAGAAAGAGAGAAAGAAAGAGAGAAAAAGAGAGAGAGAATTAGAGATAGCATACTTAAATTCAAAAAGGACACCGGATAAGACAGGAGAAATATTCCAGATATTACAGACTGACCCTAGCCCCCCGAGACATAAACTACTGCAGCATAAATACTGGAGGCTGAGACAGGAGGGGTCGGGAGACACTGTGGCCCCATCTGATGATACCCCCGGACAGGGCCAAACAGGCAGGATATAACCCCACCCACTTTTCCAAAGCACAGCCCCCACACCACTAGAGGGATAGCTTCAACCACCAACTTACCATCCTGAGACAAGGCCGAGTATAGCCCACAAAGATCTCTGCCACAGCACAACCCAAGGGGAGGAGAGACAACTAGTGTTCCAGCCCTGCTCTGATACACGGGAGGAGAGACAACTAGTGTTCAGCCCTGCTCTGAGACACGAGAGGAGAGACAACTAGTGTTCCAGCCCTGCTCTGAGACACGGGAGGAGAGACAACTAGTGTTCCAGCCCTGCTCTGAGACACGGGAGGAGAGACATCTAGTGTTCCAGCCCTGTTCTGAGACACGGGAGGAGAGACATCTAGTGTTCCAGCCCTGCTCTGAGACACGAGAGGAGAGACAACTAGTGTTCAGCCCTGCTCTGAGACACGAGAGGAGAGACAACTAGTGTTCAGCCCTGTTCTGAGACACGGGAGGAGAGACAACTAGTGTTCAGCCCTGCTCTGATACACGGGAGGAGAGACATCTAGTGTTCCAGCCCTGCTCTGAGACACGGGAGGAGAGACATCTAGTGTTCAGCCCTGTTCTGAGACACGGGAGGAGAGACAACTAGTGTTCCAGACACAACAAGTCTTCTAGAAGGGGATGGAGTTTGTCACCTGGACACTGATCCCAAGTCAGCTTCTACTCTATTATTCTCTACTGTATATGGAGTTCATCACCTGGACACTGATCCCAAGTCAGCTTCTACTCTATTATTCTCTACTGTATATGGAGTTTGTCACCTGGACACTGATCCCAAGTCAGCTTCTACCCTATTATTCTCTACTGTATATGGAGTTTGTCACCTGGACACTGATCCCAAGTCAGCTTCTACTCTATTATTCTCTACTGTATATGGAGCTCATCACCTGGACACTGATCCCAAGTCAGCTTCTACCCTATTATTCTCTACTGTATATGGAGTTCATCACCTGGACACTGATCCCAAGTCAGCTTCTACTCTATTATTCTCTATTGTATTACATTTGTTATGATTCTATCAAAAACATTGAGCTCTACGTCCCAGTGTTCTTTCTAGGCGCCTCACGTAGTGACAGAGTGGTGTTGAGTCGCCCCCTATCTGCCGTCCGGAGTAGTGCTGCAGCAGTCTTAGACTAGACCAAGACAGTATGTAGCGGACATGGAACAGCCCACTACAACTACAGCCCAACTCTGTGTGGGCCACTACGAGGCCAAATGCATTTATATAGCTTCCAAAATATATTTTTTTCAGCGCTGGGTGCCAATATGGAGGCTCAGTGGCTTCAAAACAGCACCCCCTGTTAGTCACCTAGTGTATATATAAATCATTGGGCCAGACTCTCGCTCCCACTCTTGCCTTTTGTCAGTGTTCTCAAGTTCAGAAATCCCCTGGGAATCCTCCTAATCTACATCGAGGCAACATTTGATATTATTTTACTGAAGTTAGTTTGTTAGGTAGGCTAAACTTTAGTCTAGATACACGGACGGTGATATCGTTTATACAGAGTTTATAACGCTTGTTGGACGACTTTTGTCACGGCGGTGGTTGTGTTTTTCCCCCTGTCCATTTCGCTTGTTCTTTATTTGAGAAGAGAACAAACACATCCAACTTTAAACCAAAATGGACACGGGAGTATCTCCAACTCGCGCAACTATGCGGCTCGGCGCATAATGAAGAAATAAACAGGATCTATTTTAATGCACGAAAAAATCTTATTTTTCATTTTGATAATCCTAGCTACTTAAACGTCTAGGCTAAAATAAATATTTTAAAGCGGAGTGGATTATCTCGTATCATGTCAAGGATTTGAATATCGAAATAGCCTAATTTTCTCACTTTTTTTCCTCAGAGTGGAACGAGACAATCTGAGGTTTTATTTAAGTCGGATAACCCTGCTACTAGTAAAATGGTATAATCGAACCGTAGCCTATTGAATGGGCTGGACTCTTCTCGTATTATGAAAAGGTTCTGCTGAAGTTTGGTGGGTTGGTTGGTTAAAAACGGACCATGTCGGGAGTTGTGCGGAGCCTGAGCCGCTGCCTGCTGCCGGCCGAGGCCACCCGAGAGGCGGGCGGCAGCAAGGACAGGATCCGGGAAAGGGACGCGGTCCAGGAGCGAGAGGCTCGGCGGAAGAGCCGGGAGATTGATGCCATGCTTGCCCGAGAGAGGCGTGCTGTGAGGCGGCTAGTGAAGATCCTTCTCCTCGGTGCTGGAGAGAGCGGCAAATCGACCTTCCTCAAACAGATGAGGATTATTAATGGGAAAGAGTTCGACAAGAAAGCTCTACTCGACTTCCGGGACACAATCTTTGAGAATATCATAAAGGTAGCCAATAGAAATACTTTAGATAAGAGTTATAACCATTGTGAGTCATGCAGTGAACAGGCCTATGTTATTGTAGCATGGCATTTCTCCAAGGGAAAACTACTTTATTCAATCAATTCTCCGTGCGCTGTATTGACACGCATTAGGCAGAGGCCCATCCTAGTTAGTTCAATTCAAAAGCTAAAGTTCTGAGTGTTGATCTCATTGACAATACGTTGGATATTAGGCCCAAGTCAGCTTCTACCCTATTATTCTCTACTGTATATGGAGTTTGTCTCCTGGAAACTGATCCCAAGTCAGCTTCTACCCTATTATGCTCTACTGTATATGGAGTTTGTCTCCTGGAAACTGATCCCAAGTCAGCTTCTACCCTATTATTCTCTACTGTATATGGAGTTTGTCTCCTGGAAACTGATCCCAAGTCAGCTTCTACCCTATTATTCTCTACTGTATATGGAGTTTGTCTCCTGGAAACTGATCCCAAGTCAGCTTCTACCCTATTATGCTCTACTGTATATGGAGTTTGTCTCCTGGAAACTGATCCCAAGTCAGCTTCTACCCTATTATTCTCTACTGTATATGGAGTTTGTCACCTGGACACTGATCCCAAGTCAGCTTCTACCCTATTATTCTCTACTGTATATGGAGTTTGTCTCCTGGAAACTGATCCCAAGTCAGCTTCTACCCTATTATTCTCTACTGTATATGGAGTTTGTCTCCTGGAAACTGATCCCAAGTCAGCTTCTACCCTATTATTCTCTACTGTATATGGAGTTTGTCTCCTGGAAACTGATCCCAAGTCAGCTTCTACCCTATTATGCTCTACTGTATATGGAGTTTGTGTCCTGGAAACTGATCCCAAGTCAGCTTCTACCCTATTATTCTCTACTGTATATGGAGTTTGTCACCTGGACACTGATCCCAAGTCAGCTTCTACTCTCATTGACAAAACATTGGATATTAGGTCCGTTTGTGCATTTCCCTCTCTATAGAATGGGTAGGACTGGGGCAGGGAAAATTGGTCCTAGATCAGTGGTGTCAGGTAAACACAAAGTAAAACTGGTTTTAGATCAGCGGTGTCAGAAGTACACACTAAGTAAAACTGGTTTTAGATCAGCGGTGTCAGATGTACACACTAAGTAAAACTGGTTTTAGATCAGCGGTGTCAGATGTACACACTAAGTAAAACTGGTTTTAGATCAGCGGTGTCAGATGTACACACTAAGTAAAACTGGTTTTAGATCAGCGGTGTCAGATGTACACACTAAGTAAAACTGGTTTTAGATCAGCGGTGTCAGATGTACACACTAAGTAAAACTGGTTTTAGATCAGCGGTGTCAGATGTACACACTAAGTAAAACTGGTTTTAGATCAGTGGTGTCAGATGTACACACTAAGTAAAACTGGTTTTAGATCAGTGGTTAGGTTTGTATCTAATGGATCAGTGGTCCCATGCAGACCAGACGTACACTTTGTACCTAACTATGACACATTAACTACGACAGAGTGACTCACGTCTGGCTCTGATGCCACGTTCACACACATGTCAGAACTCGGATTTGAACCCACTTTCTAAGCAAATCTCAAATGTCAAGAGTTTCCTAGTTCTGACCAGCATGTGAACGTGGCATCAGCCAACAGACTTAGATGTGTATGTGTGGCCGAACACGTATGAGTGTGTGTGTGTGTGTCACGGTAGTGAGGAAGTGACTACTAGTTTCTCTCTCTTTCTCTGATACTCACACACACACACACACACACACACACACACACACACACACACACACACACACACACACACACACACACACACACACACACACACCTCACACACACACACACACCTCTCTCTCACACACACACACACACACACACACACACACACACACACACACACACACACACACACACACACACACACACACACACACACACACACACACACACACACACACACACACACCTCTCTCTCACACACACACACACACACACACACACACACACACACACACACACACACACACACACACACACACACACACACACACACACACACACTCACACACACACACACACACACACACACCTCTCTCTCACACACACACACACACACACACACACACACACACACACACACACACACACACACACACACACACACACACACACACCTCTCTCACACACACACACACACACACACACACACACACACACACACACACACACACACACACACACACACCTCACACACACACACACACACACCTCTCTCTCACACACACACACACACACCTCACACACACACACACACACACCTCTCTCTCACACACACACACACACACACACACACACACACACACACACACACACACACACACACACCTCACACACCTCACACACCTCACACACCTCACCCCTCACACACACACACACACACACCTCTCTCTCTCTCTCACACACACACACACACACACACACACACACACACACACACACACACACACACACACACACACACACACACCTCACACACACACACACACACACACCTCTCTCTCACACACACACCACACACACACACACACACACACACAGAGAGCTAGAAAAAGTTTCCAATTGTCATACTTTGTGAATGGTTTATTTACAGATAGCCACTCCAACACTCAGACATCAGTTACAGATGAAGCATGTGATGTTTAGTGAGTCCTCCAGATCAGAGGCAGTAGGGATGACCAGGGATGTTCTCTGTTTAGTGGGTCCTCCAGATCAGAGGCAGTAGGGATGACCAGGGATGTTCTCTGTTTAGTGAGTCCTCCAGATCAGAGGCAGTAGGGATGACCAGGGATGTTCTCTGTTTAGTGGGTCCACCAGATCAGAGGTAGTAGGGATGACCAGGGATGTTCTCTGTTTAGTGGGTCCACCAGATCAGAGGTAGTAGGGATGACCAGGGATGTTCTCTGTTTAGTGGGTCCACCAGATCAGAGGCAGTAGGGATGACCAGGGATGTTCTCTGTTTAGTGAGTCCTCCAGATCAGAGGCAGTAGGGATGACCAGGGATGTTATCTGTTTAGTGAGTCCTCCAGATCAGAGGCAGTAGGGATGACCAGGGATGTTCTCTGTTTAGTGGGTCCACCAGATCAGAGGCAGTAGGGATGGCCAGGGATGTTCTCTGTTTAGTGAGTCCTCCAGATCAGAGGCAGTAGGGATGACCAGGGATGTTCTCTGTTTAGTGAGTCCTCCAGATCAGAGGCAGTAGGGATGACCAGGGATGTTCTCTGTTTAGTGAGTCCTCCAGATCAGAGGCAGTAGGGATGACCAGGGATGTTCTCTGTTTAGTGTGTCCTCCAGATCAGAGGCAGTAGGGATGACCAGGGATGTTCTCTGTTTAGTGAGTCCTCCAGATCAGAGGCAGTAGGGATGACCAGGGATGTTCTCTGTTTAGTGAGTCCACCAGATCAGAGGCAGTAGGGATGACCAGGGATGTTCTCTGTTTAGTGGGTCCACCAGATCAGAGGCAGTAGGGATGACCAGGGATGGTCTCTGTTTAGTGAGTCCTCCAGATCAGAGGCAGTAGGGATGACCAGGGATGTTCTCTGTTTAGTGAGTCCGCCAGATCAGAAGCAGTAGGGATGACCAGGGATGTTCTCTGTTTAGTGAGTCCGCCAGATCAGAGGCAGTAGGGATGACCAGGGATGTTCTCTGTTTAGTGAGTCCTCCAGATCAGAGGCAGTAGGGATGACCAGGGATGTTCTCTGTTTAGTGAGTCCACCAGATCAGAGGCAGTAGGGATGACCAGGGATGTTCTCTGTTTAGTGAGTCCACCAGATCAGAGGCAGTAGGGATGACCAGGGATGTTCTCTGTTTAGTGGGTCCACCAGATCAGAGGCAGTAGGGATGACCAGGGATGTTCTCTGTTTAGTGAGTCTACCAGATCAGAGGCAGTAGGGATGACCAGGGATGTTCTCTGTTTAGTGGGTCCACCAGATCAGAGGCAGTAGGGATGACCAGGGATGTTCTCTGTTTAGTGGGTCCACCAGATCAGAGGCAGTAGTGATGACCAGGGATGTTCTCTTGATAAGTGCGTAAATTGGACCATTTTCCTGCCCTGCTAAGCATTTGAAAATACTTTTGGGTGTCAGGGAAAATGTATGGACTAAAACGTTCAATATTTTCTTTAGGAATGTAGTGAAGTAAAAGTTGTCGAAAATAAAAATAGTAAAGTACAGATACCCCCAAAAACAACTTAAGTAGTACTTTAAAGTATTTTTACTCAAGTACTTTACACCACTGCTCACACACACACACACACACACACACACACACACACACACACACACACACACACACACACACACACACACACACACACACACACACACACACACACACACACACACACACACACACATTTATAAAAAGACATCTAACAACATCATATATATTTTTTAAAGCTACTGTTTAATTACTGGGGTCTTAATGGATCACACATGTCTGACACACACACACACACACACACACACACACACACGGTCAGACTGTTTGTCTGCTGGTGAAGAGAGAGCGAGACAGAGAGAATGGGTCGGGGTCTATATGATTTAATCCATTATCTGAATCTACTGGGTTTAACTGGAGAAGCTTCTGCTGTACCCAATGTTCCCTCTAAGCTGCAGCACCCCGGGACTCTGCAGAATAAATATCAGCCCCGCGCAGAGAAGCACGAGATTGAACTTCACTCAACGTTCTACAGTTTTCCCCCTTTCGGTAACACTATCAACGTTCTAGAGTTTTCCCCCTTTAGGTAACACTATCAACGTTCTAGAGTTTTCCCCCTTTAGGTAACACTATCAACGTTCTAGAGTTTTCCCCCTTTAGGTAACACTATCAACGTTCTAGAGTTTTCCCCTTTAGTTAACACTGTCAACGTTCTAGAGTTTTCCCCCTTTAGGTAACACTATCAATGTTCTAGAGTTTTCTCCCTTTAGGTAACACTATCAACGTTCTAGAGTTTTCCCCCTTTAGGTGACACTATCAACGTTCTAGAGTTTCCTCCCTTTAGGTAACACTATCAACGTTCTAGAGTTTTCCCCCTTTAGGTAACACTGTCAACGTTCTAGAGTTTTCCCCCTTTAGGTAACACTGTCAACATTCTAGAGTTTTCCCCCTTTAGGTAACACTGTCAACGTTCTAGAGTTTTCCCCTTTAGGTAACACTGTCAACGTTCTAGAGTTTTACCCCTTTAGGTAACACTGTCAACGTTCTAGAGTTTTCCCCTTTAGGTAACACTGTCAACGTTCTAGAGTTTTCCCCTTTAGGTAACACTGTCAACGTTCTAGAGTTTTCCCCTTTTAGGTAACACTGTCAACGTTCTAGAGTTTTCCCCTTTAGGTAACACTGTCAACGTTCTAGAGTTTTCCCCTTTAGGTAACACTGTCAACGTTCTAGAGTTTTCCCCCTTTAGGTAACACTGTCTACGTTCTAGAGTTTTCCCCCTTTAGGTAACACTATCAACGTTCTAGAGTTTTCCCCCTTTAGGTAACACTGTCAACGTTCTAGAGTTTTCCCCTTTAGGTAACACTGTCAACGTTCTAGAGTTTTCCCCTTTTAGGTAACACTGTCAACGTTCTAGAGTTTTCCCCTTTAGGTAACACTGTCAACGTTCTAGAGTTTTCCCCTTTAGGTAACACTGTCAACGTTCTAGAGTTTTCCCCCTTTAGGTAACACTATCAACGTTCTAGAGTTTTCCCCCTTTAGGTAATACTATCAACGTTCTAGAGTTTTCCCCTTTAGGTAACACTGTAATACTGGCTGTAGATACATACACTGTAATACTGGTTGTAGATAGATACATACACTGTAATACTGGCTGTAGATAGATACATACACTGTAACACTGTTGTAGATAGATACATACCCTGTAATACTGGTTGTAGATAGATACATACACTGTAATACTGGCTGTAGATAGATACATACACTGTAATACTGGTTGCAGATAGATACATACACTGTAATACTGGCTGTAGATAGATACATACCCTGCAATACTGGTTGTAGATAGATACATACACTGTAATACTGGTTGCAGATAGATACATACACTGTAATACTGGCTGTAGATAGATACACTGTAATACTGGTTGTAGATAGATACATACACTGTAATACTGGCTGTAGATAGATACATACACTGTAATTCTGGTTGCAGATAGATACATACACTGTAATACTGGTTGTAGATAGATACATACCCTGTAATACTGGTTGTAGATAGATACATACACTGTAATACTGGTTGCAGATAGATACATACACTGTAATACTGGCTGTAGATAGATACACTGTAATACTGGTTGTAGATAGATACATACACTGTAATACTGGCTGTAGATAGATACATACCCTGTAATACTGGTTGTAGATAGATACATACACTGTAATACTGGTTGTAGATAGATACATACCCTGTAATACTGGTTGTAGATAGATACATACACTGTAACACTGGCTGTAGATACATACACTGTAATATTGGCTGTAGATAGATACATACACTGTAATACTGGTTGTAGATAGATACATACACTGTAATACTGGCTGTAGATAGATACATATACTGTAATACTGGTTGTAGATAGATACATATGCTGTAATACTGGCTGTAGATAGATACATACGCTGTAATACTGGCTGTAGATACATACACTGTAATACTGGCTGTAGATAGATACATACCCTGTAATACTGGCTGTAGATACATACCCTGTAATACTGGCTGTAGATACATACACTGTAATACTGGCTGTAGATAGATACATACACTGTAATACTGGCTGTAGATACATACACTGTAATACTGGCTGTAGATAGATACATACATTGTACTACTGGTTGTAGATAGATACATACACTGTAATACTGGCTGTAGATAGATACATACACTGTAACACTGGCTGTAGATAGATACACTGTAATACTGGTTGTAGATACATACCCTGTAATACTGGCTGTAGATACATACACTGTAATACTGGCTGTAGATACATACACTGTAATACTGGTTGTAGATAGATACATACACTCTAATACTGGCTGTAGATAGATACATACCCTGTATGTCACAAAAAGAGCCGTGTTGAATAGACCAAACTGCAGCGGGAATATGGATGCTCATGTTTTAATTTAAAAAAGGAGTAACGCATCCACTGGAAAACAATATACACGACAGGAACAGTTTTGCAGGCACACAACACGCAGTGCAAAAACAACTACCCACGAAAACCAAACAAACACACACCTACTTATGGGACTCCCAATCAGAGGCAACTAGAAACACCTGCCTCCAATTGAGAGTCCAGCACCCAAAACTACACATAGAAAAACAAACCTAGAACCTATACCAAACTAATACACCCCACTACACCACACACAAAACCCCATAATACAAAACAAATATACCTCTGCCACGTCCTGACCAAATATAATAGAAATAATACCTAAATATTGGTCAGGACGTGACATTACCCCCCCTAAAGGTGCAGACCCCGGAATGCACCTTAAAAGAAAACACAAAAAATCCCCATTACCCCAACAAAACCAAAAAGCAATACCCCCTAAACAATAAGGGAGGGAAGGGAGGGTGGCTGCCGTCAACGACGGCACTGTGCTACACCCTCCCTCCCCAACCCACCTATCCTGGAGGTGGCTCCGGTGCAGGACGTGGACCCTGCTCCACCCTCGGCGTCGCCCACTTCGGTGGAGCCGATAGCTGCGCCAGGCAGACGGACCCCTCGGGCTGGGCCGGAGGACAGGAGGGCCCCTCGGGCTGGGCCGGGGGACAGGAGGGCCCCTCGGGCTGGGCCGGAGAGCAGGAGGGCCCCTCGGGCTGGGCCGGAGAGCAGGAGGGCCCCTCGGGCTGGGCCGGAGAGCAGGAGGGCCCCTCGGGCTGGGCCGGAGAGCAGGAGGGCCCCTCGGGCTGGGCCGGAGAGCAGGAGGGCCCCTCGGGCTGGGCCGGAGAGCAGGAGGGCCCCTCGGGCTGGGCCGGAGGACAGGAGGGCCACTCGGGCTGGGCCGGAGGACAGGAGGGCCACTCTGGCCGATCCTGACAGGCAGGGCACCCTGGCAGATCCGGGCAGGCGGGCACCTCTGGCAGTTCAGGGCAGTCTGGCCACCTTGGCAGTTCAGGGCAGTCTGGCCACCCTGGCAGTTCAGGGCAGTCTGGCCACCCTGGCAGTTCAGGGCAGTCTGGCCACCCTGGCAGTTCAGGGCAGTCTGGCCACCCTGGCAGTTCAGGGCAGTCTGGCCACTCTGGCAGTTCAGGGCAGTCTGGCCACCCTGGCAGTTCAGGGCAGTCTGGCCACTCTGGCAGTTCAGGGCAGTCTGGCCACCCTGGCAGTTCAGGGCAGTCTGGCCACTCTGGCAGTTCAGGGCAGTCTGGCCACTCTGGCAGTTCAGGGCAGTCTGGCCACTCTGGCAGTTCAGGGCAGTCTGGCCACTCTGGCAGTTCAGGGCAGTCTGGCCACTCTGGCAGTTCAGGGCAGTCTGGCCACTCTGGCAGTTCAGGGCAGTCTGGCCACTCTGGCAGTTCAGGGCAGTCTGGCCACTCTGGCAGTTCAGGGCAGTCTGGCCACTCCGGCAGTTCAGGGCAGTCTGGCCACTCCGGCAGTTCAGGGCAGTGTGGCCACTCCGGCAGTTCAGGGCAGTCTGACCTCTCCGACAGTTCAGGGCAGTCTGACCTCTCTGACGACTGTTGACTGGCGGGCAGCTCTGACGACTGTTGACTGGCGGGCAGCTCTGACGACTGTTGACTGGCGGGCAGCTCTGACGACTGTTGACTGGCGGGCAGCTCTGACGACTGTTGACTGGCGGGCAGCTCTGACGACTGTTGACTGGCGGGCAGCTCTGACGACTGTTGACTGGCGGGCAGCTCTGGTGATGGTTGACTGGCGGGCAGCACTGACGACTGTTGACTGGCGGGCAGCTCTGGTGACTGTTGACTGGCGAGGCTGGGTTGACACACTAGACTCCTGATGCGTGGGGCTGGTATAGGACGTGCCAGCCTGGAGACACGCACCTCCATGCTAGTGCGTCTGGCGGGAAACACCGGACCGAAAGGGCGCACTGGCGGTCTTGAGCGCAGGGTTGGCATCACCCCTTCCGGCTCGATGCCTACTTCGCCCTGGCACATGCGGGGCGCTGGTACCTTGCCTACCGGCCTGAAAATCCCAGGCCTCACCACAGCCCCAACCCCAAAGCACGGGACCTGTCCAGTCTGCCCTACAAGGGTACGGGGAGCTGGCCTGGGGCTGTAATCTCGCCCCGCCAAATAGCCCTTGTGCCCCCCCCTAAAAAATTCTTGGGGCTGCCTCCAACATTCCTCCCTCACTTGCCTCTGTCCTCTTCTCCGCTGCTTGGTCCTTTGGTGGTGGGTAGTTCTGTCACAAAAAGAGCCGTGTTGAATAGACCAAACTGCAGCGGGAATATGGATGCTCATGTTTTAATTCAAAAAAGGAGTAACGCATCCACTGGAAAACAATATACACGACAGGAACAGTTTTGCAGGCACACAACACGCAGTGCAAAAACAACTACCCACGAAAACCAAACAAACACACACCTACTTATGGGACTCCCAATCAGAGGCAACTCGAAACACCTGCCTCCAATTGAGAGTCCAGCACCCAAAACTACACATAGAAAAACAAACCTAGAACCTATACCAAACTAATACACCCCACTACACCACACACAAAACCCCATAATACAAAACAAATATACCTCTGCCACGTCCTGACCAAATATAATAGAAATAATACCTAAATATTGGTCAGGACGTGACACTGTAATACTGGCTGTAGATACATACACTGTAATACTGGCTGTAGATACATACACTGTAATACTGGCTGTAGATAGATAGATACATTGTAATACTGGTTGTAGATAGATACATACACTGTAATACTGGCTGTAGATAGATACATACACTGTAATACTGGCTGCAGATAGATACATACACTGTAATACTGGCTGTAGATAGATACATACACTGTAATACTGGCTGTAGATAGATACACTGTAATACTGGCTGTAGATAGATACATACCCTGTAATACTGGCTGTAGATTCATACACTGTAATACTGGCTGTAGATAGATACATACACTGTAATACTGGTTGTATATAGATACATACACTGTAATACTGGCTGCAGATAGATACACTGTAATACTGGTTGTAGATACATACACTGTAACACTGGTTGTAGATACATACACTGTAACACTGGTTGTAGATACATACACTGTAACACTGGCTGTAGATAGATACACTGTAATACTGGTTGTAGATACATACACTGTAACACTGGCTGTAGATAGATACACTGTAATACTGGTTGTAGATACATACACTGTAATACTGGTTGTAGATACATACACTGTAACACTGGCTGTAGATACATACACTGTAATACTGGTTGTAGATACATACACTGTAATACTGGTTGTAGATACATACACTGTAATACTGGTTGTAGATACATACACTGTAACACTGCTTGAGGCTCAAAAGAGCAAATTTTGTACTTGAGTGAGTGTATGTATCCAACGCCGTCTCTCTCTATAAGGGATGCGTGTATTGGAGGATGTATATATTAATGTATATATTGTTCTATAAGGGATGCGTGTATTGGTGGATGTATATATTAATGTATATATTGTTCTATAGGGGATGCGTGTATTGGTGGATGTATATATTAATGTATATATTGTTCTATAGGGGATGCGTGTATTGGAGGATGTATATATTAATGTATATATTGTTCTATAGGGGATGCGTGTATTAGGGATGTATATATTAATGTATATATTGTTCTATAGGGGATGCGTGTATTGGTGGATGTATATATTAATGTATATATTGTTCTACAGGGGATGCGTGTATTGGTGGATGTATATATTAATGTATATATTGTTCTATAGGGGATGCGTGTATTGGAGGATGTATATATTAATGTATATATTGTTCTATAGGGGATGCGTGTATTGGTGGATGTATATATTAATGTATATTGTTCTACAGGGGATGCGTGTATTGCAGGATGTATATATTAATGTATATATTGTTCTATAGGGGATGCGTGTATTAGGGATGTATATATTAATGTATATATTGTTCTATGGGGATGCGTGTATTGGTGGATGTATATATTAATGTATATATTGTTCTATAGGGGATGCGTGTATTGGTGGGTGGGTATATTAATGTATATATTGTTCTATGGGGATGCGTGTATTGGTGGATGTATATATTAATGTATATATTGTTCTATAGGGGATGCGTGTATTGGTGGATGCACGGGACAAGCTGGGGATTCGGTGGCAGAACTCTGAAAACGAGAAGCACGGCATGTTTGTGATGTCATTTGAGGGGCGTGGTGGAGTGGCGGTAGAACCAATAGAATTCCAGCTTTATGGTCTGGCGCTGGATGCTCTGTGGAGGGATTCTGGGATACAGGACGCCTACGCACGACGCAGTGAGTTTCAACTGGTGAGTCTTACAGAGATACACACACACACACACACACACACACACACACACACACACACACACACACACTCACACACACACACACACACACACTCACACACACACACACACACACACACACACACACACACACACACACACACACACACACACACACACACACACACACACACACACACACACACACACACACACAGACACACACACACACACACACACACACAGCTACATTTTACATTTACATTTAAGTCATTTAGCAGACGCTCTTATCCAGAGCGACTTACAAAATGGTGCATTCACCTTATGATATCCAGTGGAACAACCACTTTACAATAGTGCATCTAAATCTACAGACACACACACACACACACACAGCTACAGACACACACACACACACACACAGCTACAGACACACAGAGATACAGACACACACACAGATACACACACACACACACAGCTACAGACACACAGAGATACAGACACACACACAGATACACACACACACACACACACAGAGATACACACACACACACACACACACACACACACACACACACACACACACACACACACACACAGAGCTACAGACACACACAGATACAGACACACACAGATACAGACACACAGAGATACACACACACACACAGCTACACACACACACACAGAGAGATATACACACACAGAGATATACAGACACACACACACAGCTACAGACACACACAGAGATACAGACACACAGAGACACACACACACACACACACAGCTACACACACACACATACACACACAGCTACACACACACACACACAGAGATATACACACACAGAGATATACAGACACACACACACAGCTACAGACACACACACAAACACAGCTACACACACACGACAGCCGTGTCAGAGACAGAAAATCACAGACTCATTTGTTTGTGTCAGAGAGAGACTGTGTGTGTTGTTATTATGTTACAGTCTCTCCCTGGTCTTCAACTCCAGATAAGTTAGAGCTGCATTCAACGTTCAAAAGAGTTCATTGTTTACAAACTGAGAACACGCTTTGACAAAAAAAAGGTTCTATCTAGAACCTAAAAGGATTCTTCGACTGTCCCCATAGGAGAACCCTTTGAAGAACCCTTTTTGGTTCCAAGTTGAACCGTTTTGGGTTCCGTGTTCCACAGAGGGTTCTACCTGGAACCAAAAAGGGTTCTTCCTTGGAGACAGCCGAAGAACCCTTTTGGACCACTTTTTTTAAGAGTGTATTTGAGTGTGTAGAGTGTAGTGTGTAGTGTGGGTAGTGTGAAGTGTAGTGTGTGTAGTGTGTAGTGTGTGTAGAGTGTAGAGTGTGTCGTTTGTGTAGTGTGTGTAGTGTGTAGTGTAGTGTGTGTAGAGTGTGTAGTGTAGTGTGTAGAGTGTGTAGTGTGTGTAGAGTGTGTAGTTTGTAGTGTAGTGTGTGTAGAGTGTGTCGTGTAGTGTGTGTAGAATGTGTAGTTTGTGTAGTGTGTAGAATGTGTAGAGTGTGTAGTGTGTAGTGTAGTGTAGTGTGTGTCGGGTGTAGTGTGTAGTGTGTGTGGTATGTAGTGTGTAGTGTGTGTAGTGTGTAGTGTGTGTAGTATGTAGTGTAGTGTGTGTAGTATCTAGTGTAGTATGTGTCGTGTGTAGTGTGTCGTGTGTAGTGTATTGTGTAATGTGTGTAGTGTAGTGTGTAGTGTGTAGTGTGGGTAGTGTAGTGTGAAGTGTAGCTTGTGTCGTGTGTAGTGTATTGTGTAATGTGTGTAGTGTAGTGTGTAGTGTGGGTAGTGTAGTGTGAAGTGTAGTGTGTGTAGTGTGTGTAGAGTGTGTAGTGTGTGTAGAGTGTGTAGAGTGTAGAGTGTGTCGTTTGTGTAGTGTGTGTAGTGTAGTGTGTGTAGAGTGTGTAGTGTAGTGTGTGTAGTGTGTAGAGTGTGTAGTGTGTAGAGTGTGTAGTTTGTAGTGTAGTGTGTGTAGAGTGTGTAGTGTAGTGTGTAGAGTGTGTAGTGTGTAGAATGTGTAGTTTGTGTAGTGTGTAGTGTGTAGAATGTGTAGAGTGTGTAGTGTAGTGTGTGTAGTGTGTAGTGTGTGTGGTATGTAGTGTGTAGTGTGTGTAGTGTGTAGTGTGTGTAGTATGTAGTGTAGTGTGTGTAGTATGTAGTGTAGTATGTGTCGTGTGTAGTGTGTCGTGTGTAGTGTATTGTGTAATGTGTGTAGTGTAGTGTGTAGTGTGTGTAGTATGTAGTGTAGTGTGTGTAGTGTAGTGTGTGTAGGTTTGTATGTTGCTAGGTGATAACAAGGCTGGGTAGAGGCTATATAATCAGATAGTATTGTTTAAAGCCTGGGTAGAGGCTATATAATCAGATAGTATTGTTTAAAGCCTGGGTAGAGGCTATATAATCAGATAGTATTGTTTAAAGCCTGGGTAGAGGCTATATAATCAGATAGTATTGTTTAAAGCCTGGGTAGAGGCTATATAATCAGATAGTATTGTTGAAAGCCTGGGTAGAGGCTATATAATCAGATAGTATTGTTGAAAGCCTGGGTAGAGGCTATATAATCAGATAGTATTGTTGAAAGCCTGGGTAGAGGCAATATAATCAGATAGTATTGTTTAAAGCCTGGGTAGAGGCTATATAATCAGATAGTATTGTTGAAAGCCTGGGTAGAGGCTATATAATCAGATAGTATTGTTTAAAGCCTGGGTAGAGGCTATATAATCAGATAGTATTGTTTAAAGCCTGGGTAGAGGCTATATAATCAGATAGTATTGTTTAAAGCCTGGGTAGAGGCTATATAATCAGATAGTATTGTTTAAAGCCTGGGTAGAGGCTATATAATCAGATAGTATTGTTGAAAGCCTGGGTAGAGGCTATATAATCAGATAGTATTGTTTAAAGCCTGGGTAGAGGCTATATAATCAGATAGTATTGATGAAAGCCTGGGTAGAGGCTATAATCAGATAGTATTGTTTAAAGCCTGGGTAGAGGCTATATAATCAGATAGTATTGTTGAAAGCCTGGGTAGAGGCTATATAATCAGATAGTATTGTTTAAAGCCTGGGTAGAGGCTATATAATCAGATAGTATTGTTTAAAGCCTGGGTAGAGGCTATATAATCAGATAGTATTGTTGAAAGCCTGGGTAGAGGCTATATAATCAGATAGTATTGTTTAAAGCCTGGGTAGAGGCTATATAATCAGATGGTATTGTTTAAAGCCTGGGTAGAGGCTATATAATCAGATAGTATTGTTTAAAGCCTGGGTAGAGGCTATATAATCAGATAGTATTGTTTAAAGCCTGGGTAGAGGCTATATAATCAGATAGTATTGTTGAAAGCCTGGGTAGAGGCTATATAATCAGATAGTATTGTTTAAAGCCTGGGTAGAGGCTATATAATCAGATGGTATTGTTTAAAGCCTGGGTAGAGGCTATATAATCAGATAGTATTGTTTAAAGCCTGGGTAGAGGCTATATAATCAGATGGTATTGTTTAAAGCCTGGGTAGAGGCTATGTGCAGGCAATGACAAATATTTTCTAATATTCCTCTCTGGTGGAGGAGCAGAACAGGTTTTTGTGTGTCTGTCTGTGTGGCACATGATGGACCAATGACTGTCTCATGAGGGCTGTCTTAACATGGTGAGTTAGGTTACAGGACTATATCATGATGGACCATTCTGTCTTAACATGGTGAGATAGGTTATAGGACTATATCATGATGGACCAGTCTGTCTTAACATGGTGAGATAGGTTATAGGACTATATCATGATGGACCAGTCTGTCTTAACATGGTGAGATAGGTTATAGGACTATATCATGATGGACCATTCTGTCTTAACATGGTGAGATAGGTTATAGGACTATATCATGATGGACCGGTCTGTCTTAACATGGTGAGATAGGTTATAGGACTATATCATGATGGACCAGTCTGTCTTAACATGGTGAGTTAGGTTATAGGACTATATCATGATGGACCAGTCTGTCTTAACATGGTGAGTTAGGTTATAGGACTATATCATGATGGACCAGTCTGTCTTAACATGGTGAATTAGGTTATAGGACTATATCATGATGGACCAGTCTGTCTTAACATGGTGAGATAGGTTATAGGACTATATCATGATGGACCAGTCTGTCTTAACATGGTGAGATAGGTTATAGGACTATATCATGATGGACCAGTCTGTCTTAACATGGTGAGATAGGTTATAGGACTATATCATGATGGACCAGTCTGTCTTAACATGGTGAGTTAGGTTATAGAACTATATCATGATGGACCAGTCTGTCTTAACATGGTGAGTTAGGTTATAGGACTATATCATGATGGACCAGTCTGTCTTAACATGGTGAGTTAGGTTATAGGACTATATCATGATGGACCAGTCTGTCTTAACATGGTGAGATAGGTTATAGGACTATATCATGATGGACCAGTCTGTCTTAACATGGTGAGTTAGGTTATAGGACTATATCATGATGGACCAGTCTGTCTTAACATGGTGAGTTAGGTTATAGGACTATATCATGATGGACCAGTCTGTCTTAACATGGTGAGTTAGGTTATAGGACTATATCATGATGGACCAGTCTGTCTTAACATGGTGAGTTAGGTTATAGGACTATATCATGATGGACCAGTCTGTCTTAACATGGTGAGTTAGGTTATAGGACTATATCATGATGGACCAGTCTGTCTTAACATGGTGAGTTAGGTTATAGGACTATATCATGATGGACCAGTCTGTCTTAACATGGTGAGTTAGGTTATAGGACTATATCATGATGGACCAGTCTGTCTTAACATGGTGAGTTAGGTTATAGGACTATATCATGATGGACCAGTCTGTCTTAACATGGTGAATTAGGTTATAGGACTATATCATGATGGACCAGTCTGTCTTAACATGGTGAGTTAGGTTATAGGACTATATCATGATGGACCAGTCTGTCTTAACATGGTGAGTTAGGTTATAGGACTATATCATGATGGACCAGTCTGTCTTAACATGGTGAGTTAGGTTATAGGACTATATCATGATGGACCAGTCTGTCTTAACATGGTGAGTTAGGTTATAGGACTATATCATGATGGACCAGTCTGTCTTAACATGGTGAGTTAGGTTATAGGACTATATCATGATGGACCAGTCTGTCTTAACATGGTGAGTTAGGTTATAGGACTATATCATGATGGACCAGTCTGTCTTAACATGGTGAGTTAGGTTATAGGACTATATCATGATGGACCAGTCTGTCTTAACATGGTGAATTAGGTTATAGGACTATATCATGATGGACCAGTCTGTCTTAACATGGTGAGATAGGTTATAGGACTATATCATGATGGACCAGTCTGTCTTAACATGGTGAGTTAGGTTATAGGACTATATCATGATGGACCAGTCTGTCTTAACATGGTGAGTTAGGTTATAGGACTATATCATGATGGACCAGTCTGTCTTAACATGGTGAGTTAGGTTATAGGACTATATCATGATGGACCAGTCTGTCTTAACATGGTGAGATAGGTTATAGGACTATATCATGATGGACCAGTCTGTCTTAACATGGTGAGTTAGGTTATAGGACTAGATGTGGGTTAGTAGTACACCAGAGCAGGTGAAGGGAGAGGATGTGGGTTAGTAGTACACCAGAGCAGGTGAAGGGAGAGATGTGGGTTAGTAGTACACCAGAGCAGGTGAAGGGAGAGGATGTGGGTTAGTAGTACACCAGAGCAGGTGAAGGGAGAGGATGTGGGTTAGTAGTACACCAGAGCAGGTGAAGGGAGAGGATGTGGGTTAG
>NC_138302.1:7225000-7350000 GCF_965601325.2 Salmo salar | reverse complement strand
CAGAGATAAACACTTACTGCGGTGTGGGGCCTGTTCACTGCAGTAGGGAGGAGAGAGAGACAGCAGAGATAAACACTTACTGCGGTGTGGGGCCTGTTCACTGCAGTAGGGAGGAGAGAGAGACAGCAGAGATAAACACTTACTGCGGTGTGGGGCCTGTTCACTGCAGTAGGGTGGAGAGAGAGACAGCGGAGATAAACACTTACTGCGGTGTGGGGCCTGTTCACTGCAGTAGGGAGGAGAGAGAGACAGCAGAGATAAACACTTACTGCGGTGTGGGGCCTGTTCACTGCAGTAGGGTGGAGAGAGAGACAGCGGAGATAAACACTTACTGCGGTGTGGGGCCTGTTCACTGCAGTAGGGGATGGAGAGAGAGACAGCAGAGATAAACACTTACTGCGGTGTGGGGCCTGTTCACTGCAGTAGGGAGGAGAGAGAGACAGCAGAGATAAACACTTACTGCGGTGTGGGGCCTGTTCACTGCAGTAGGGAGGAGAGAGAGACAGCAGAGATAAACACTTACTGCGGTGTGGGGCCTGTTCACTGCAGTAGGGAGGAGAGTAGTAGCACCAGTCACACAGACACTCACTGGCATTTATTTTTTTTAAACAGTGTGACCATAAAACCTCTTTGTTGAGTCATTTGTGTGTCGTAATTATTTAATCAAACGGTGTGCTTAAAGCATCAGACAAGCTCAGTGCATATGTAGTTGCTTTTATTCAAACACATGGGGTGTGTCTAACTATATATGTAAAAAGAGAGAGAGAGAGAGGTAGAGAGAGGTAGAGAGAGAGGTAGAGAGAGAGAGGTAGAGAGAGAGAGGTAGAGAGAGAGAGGTAGAGAGAGGTAGAGAGGGAGCGAGAGAGAGGTAGAGAGAGAGAGCGAGAGAGAGAGCGAGAGAGAGAGAGGGGCCACAAACACACAGTCTATTCAGACCTCGTCTAGTACTAAAGCCTCTAATCTGACCAATACAAACTGTGAATGGAGTTCCATTCCTGCTGCCTTACTCACTCACACCATAACTACACCAGTTCTATCCATTGATTGGTTTAACCCACCAAAAACCTTTTTTGATTGGTCAGCTGTAATGCATCTGCTGTGACAGGCTTTAGTCATTGGTTTTTCCTTACATCCCCACAATGTTACATCTTTTATTAACTTGGTTCATAAATTATATACAAAAAAAACATGCCATCTCTCTATCTCTCATCCCCTCTCTCTCCCCCATCCCTCCCTCCTTCTCTCTCTCCCTCCCTCCCCCCTCTCTTCCTGAAGTAGAGAGGAAACCTCAGTCCATCTGCTTACTCAGTCCTTAAACCACTCTGTCAGCATTTTCACTGTCGACTAATAAAGTTATTTTAGTTTTGAAATGGGAACTTCAGAGAAAAAAATACTCTCTTGTGTCTCATTCTCTCTCTCTCTCTCTCTCTCTCTCTCTCTGTCTCTCTCTGTCTCTCTCTCTGTCTCTCTCTCTCTCGCTCTCTCTCTCTGTCTCTCTCTCTCTCTCTCTCTGTCTCTCTCTGTCTCTCTCTCTCTCTCTCTCTGCGTCAGTAGTGATGCATAATGCTATTTGTCACACCACTCTAGCTCCAGTCAGCAGTGTGTGTGTGGTATGGGTGTAGGTAGCCTCGTAGCAAACCAGGCTTCCCTAAAATGGGAAGTCTGGGGAAGTTCCAGAAATCAGCTAAGGAGGGGGGGAACCCGGTGCCTTGCTTGGGAGGAGCTCCAAAGGTGCTCATCAGGTTTATGCCAAAGAAATATCAACAAAACAACCACTGGTGACAAAACATTTTATAACGTTTACAGCATGCTGGTTTTCACAGCATTTCTCTGTTTTGTCCAGATGAGCTAAAGCTGTCAAGCTGCAGTAAGAAGGAAGAAATGGTTTACAACACTGGCCATATCAATATTTAATATATTTAATATTTTGACGTTTCTGAAGTGATATTTGGCTGTAAAGGCTAGCATGCGGGACAAGTCGCTAGCCATGATGAGATTGTTTGGGGAGAAAAGTCAGCTAACCTCGTAAGCTACCTAGGTATAGCTAACTAGCTAGCTACTAGCTAGTTACATTTCTCTCAGGATTATAAAGCCAACCAAAAGATAAAACAGCATATTATTGACCTAAAAGGATAGCTGTGTTAGCCCAGCTTATCCAGGGTCAGTGAAACATAGACAGTACATGGTTGCTTTATCTATAGGAACTACTGCAATAATTTTGTTAGCAACATTGCTAAAATGAACAAAATAACATAAATTGCTACCTGTAATGCTTATCTCCTGTAGCCTAACTGTCATCTCCTTACTGTCATACTGTACCTAAATTACAAGGGTTGGATTTGAACTAAACAATTTGAAACAATATGTCAGCACTTAAATATGGCACTATGCAGAAATCGCTCCGCCATTTCCTGGTTGTTAAAACTCTTAATAGTTTTCTTAATTTCAGTTTTTATGTAACAAAAAACAAGCAACTATAATGTAGACCAGGGAGCATAGAAATAGAGCACATAGAACATATCTACCGCGTCTTAGACATGCTTTTCATGAGAACGACAGATCTATAACTTACATTTCTATCTGAATTTGGTCTGGTCGCCCCCCAAAAAAGTGACATATTGTCGCTTTAAAAGGCAAGTAGAAAATCTGGTATATGGTTTGCCACATGTACCTGGTCTACTGGGGTGATTTTAAGCGGAGAACGTAGAGCTCAACATGTAAACGTTGTGTTAGTTCAGCTATTCTCTGATCCAGATGACAGATGCCCTAAAGGCCAGTAGTGCCATCATACTGTAGGACTGTAGCTGCATTAGTGATGTCACATGAGAAGCTGCACGATGGATTCACATAGCTGATGTACTGAGAGAGAGTGACAATCAAATACAACTCATTGGAGATCTTACAACTATACAAACAGGTTATGTTCATTTGAGAATACAACACAAAAACATTACAGACAGACGCCCTTCCTCTCTTTATTGAAACACAGACCCATTACAGACAGACGCCCTTCCTCTCTTTATTGAAACACAGACCCATTACAGACAGAAGCCCTTCCTCTCTTTATTGAAACACAGACCCATTACAGACAGAAGCCCTTCCTCTCTTTATTGAAACACAGACCCATTACAGACAGACGCCCTTCCTCTCTTTATTGAAACACAGACCCATTACAGACAGAAGCCCTTCCTCTCTTTATTGAAACACAGACCCATTACAGACAGAAGCCCTTCCTTTCTTTATTGAAACACAGACCCATTACAGAGAGAAGCCCTTCCTCTCTTTATTGAAACACAGACCCATTACAGACAGAAGCCCTTCCTCTCTTTATTGAAACACAGACCCATTACAGAGAGAAGCCCTTCCTCTCTTTATTGAAACACAGACCCATTACTACTGGCTGAGCAGGGTTCTGATCCAGCGGTGACCAACCCTGTTCCACTGATCTACTGGCTGAGCAGGGTTCTGATCCAGCGGTGACCAACCCTGTTCCACTGATCTACTGATCTACTGGCTGAGCAGGGTTCTGATCCAGCGGTGACCAACCCTGTTCCACTGATCTACTGGCTGAGCAGGGTTCTGATCCAGCGGTGACCAACCCTGTTCCACTGATCTACTGGCTGAGCAGGGTTCTGATCCAGCGGTGACCAACCCTGTTCCACTGATCTACTGGCTGAGCAGGGTTCTGATCCAGCGGTGACCAACCCTGTTCCACTGATCTACTGGCTGAGCAGGGTTCTGATCCAGCGGTGACCAACCCTGTTCCACTGATCTACTGGCTGAGCAGGGTTCTGATCCAGCGGTGACCAACCCTGTTCCACTGATCTACTGGCTGAGCAGGGTTCTGATCCAGCGGTGACCAACCCTGTTCCACTGATCTACTGGCTGAGCAGGGTTCTGATCCAGCGGTGACCAACCCTGTTCCACTGATCTACTGATCTACTGGCTGAGCAGGGTTCTGATCCAGCGGTGACCAACCCTGTTCCACTGATCTACTGGCTGAGCAGGGTTCTGATCCAGCGGTGACCAACCCTGTTCCACTGATCTACTGGCTGAGCAGGGTTCTGATCCAGCGGTGACCAACCCTGTTCCACTGATCTACTGGCTGAGCAGGGTTCTGATCCAGCGGTGACCAACCCTGTTCCACTGATCTACTGATCTACTGGCTGAGCAGGGTTCTGATCCAGCGGTGACCAACCCTGTTCCACTGATCTACTGGCTGAGCAGGGTTCTGATCCAGCGGTGACCAACCCTGTTCCACTGATCTACTGGCTGAGCAGGGTTCTGATCCAGCGGTGACCAACCCTGTTCCACTGATCTACTGGCTGAGCAGGGTTCTGATCCAGCGGTGACCAACCCTGCTCCACTGATCTACTGATCTACTGGCTGAGCAGGGTTCTGATCCAGCGGTGACCAACCCTGCTCCACTGATCTACTGATCTACTGGCTGAGCAGGGTTCTGATCCAGCGGTGACCAACCCTGCTCCACTGATCTACTGGCTGAGCAGGGTTCTGATCCAGCGGTGACCAACCCTGTTCCACTGATCTACTGATCTACTGGCTGAGCAGGGTTCTGATCCAGCGGTGACCAACCCTGTTCCACTGATCTACTGATCTACTGGCTGAGCAGGGTTCTGATCCAGCGGTGACCAACCCTGTTCCACTGATCTACTGATCTACTGGCTGAGCAGGGTTCTGATCCAGCGGTGACCAACCCTGTTCCACTGATCTACTGATCTACTGGCTGAGCAGGGTTCTGATCCAGCGGTGACCAACCCTGTTCCACTGATCTACTGGCTGAGCAGGGTTCTGATCCAGCGGTGACCAACCCTGTTCCACTGATCTACTGATCTACTGGCTGAGCAGGGTTCTGATCCAGCGGTGACCAACCCTGTTCCACTGATCTACTGGCTGAGCAGGGTTCTGATCCAGCGGTGACCAACCCTGTTCCACTGATCTACTGGCTGAGCAGGGTTCTGATCCAGCGGTGACCAACCCTGTTCCACTGATCTACTGATCTACTGGCTGAGCAGGGTTCTGATCCAGCGGTGACCAACCCTGTTCCACTGATCTACTGGCTGAGCAGGGTTCTGATCCAGCGGTGACCAACCCTGTTTCACTGATCTACTGGCTGAGCAGGGTTCTGATCCAGCCCAGGGAATAGCACTCTTGATGATCAACTCTTTAGATGTGATGAGTTGATAATCGGGTGTGTTATTGCTGGGCTGGAACAGAACCCTGCACAGCCAGCAGTCCTCCAGCAGCTCCAGTTGTAACAGGTTAATACATTGTGTGGGATGTTTAACTGTATAACAGCATTCTGTTAAACATCCGTAGGCCTACACATATAACTCAGGACATATAGGATATACCCTTAGTCTCTTAGGACGTTCACTGGGACCTCTGTCTTCCTCTGCCAACAGGCTTCCACAGCTTTCCATAGCTGAGGACAGATTACATCACAAAGAAACAGGCTTCATTATACTCCAATTAGACGGCATTGAATATTATGTTTCCATTATCTCTCAACCTGGTAGTTTAACCCTCTAGGGACTAGAGAATCTGTTCATAATGACCTGTCCAGTGGTCCACCCTCTCCCTTTACTGACAGCTGAAGCTGCAATGTCACCCTCTCACATGGCCGTTATCTACAAAATACATTTGGAGACTGATTTTTAATTTTACAATGATTACGTCAAGATAGCTAGCTAATAGGAAGTTAGCTAGCTGATGACACTTAATTCACTTAGCTAAACAGTGTGTAAAGTTAGCTAGCTCGCTAGTTAGCAGCTCAGTGGAGTTAGCCTACAAAGTGGCCTACTGTAGCTAGCTAGCTAGTTAATAATAAAAAATAAAAATTGTATTTACTTACTTGAATATGTTCTCCCACTGCCTCTGTTTTATGGGTCCTTAGAAACTAAATAATGGGTAATCTTCAAGATATTTTCAGTGGTAGCAAAGCGGCGGTGTGGACAGGATGACTGGACACAAAAGGAAAAGGGTTTGTCACCAGAGCGGTTTAGAACGTGTTGTGGCCTTTGACTTTACCAACGTAATTCACTTTCAATAAAATATAAATCGCAGACCTGTCAGCAACACTTGATAACTTGCATTTGAAAAACTAGCATAGGCAACAACACCAACTACCAGGATGGTAATCAGTGATTCACATAGCACCCAGCAAGTCTACAGGCGTGGGGGGGGGGGGGCTAGAAATGTAACATCTAATCAAAATCTGTCTGCTGTGTTTTTGCACCAAAACTAAATTCTCCAGACCTCCAAGAGAGGTGTGACAACGACGTGATTTTGGTGGTATGGCAAAGTGAGACTAGAGTGTAATGTGTGTGTGTGTGTGTGTGTGTCTGTCTGTCTGTCTGTGTATGTAGTCTGTGTTAATCTCCTCAACGCTGGGAATTCCCCTCTCCCCCCTCCTGGCCCCTCCCCCTTACGTTGGCGGACTTTGTTTCCTGTGGCGGTGACATCACAGGTCAGCCGTTGGGTCATGGGGTCGCGTTTCCTGTTTGGCACGGCAACATAACGGTTCACGGCCGTTCGTCCAATGAGGTCACTTTTAGAACACGACTCTGTGACAAATTATTATTCATTTATAAGAAAAGTTGGAATCTCATTTGGAGAAGAAGACAAACTGACATTTACAATAAGACCAGACCAGAGCCCATCAACTAAATGAAAGACGGATTGAAAGAAGAATAGTGGAAAGAGGAATAGTTTTGGAACGAGGAATAGTTTTGAAAAGACGCATAGTTTTGAAAATAGGAATAGGTTTGGAAAGAGGAATAGTTTTGGAAAGAGGAATAGTTTTGGAAAGAGGAATAGTTTTGAAAATAGGAATAGTTTTGGAAAGAGGAATAGTTTGGAAAGAGGAATAGTTTTCAAAAGAGAAAGAGTTTTCAAAAGAGGAATCGGTTTCAAAAGAGGAATCGTTTTAGAAAGAGGAATAGTTTTGGAACGAGGGCTAGTTTTATGTGTGTATGGAAGGGAGGGGAGGGGGGTTGCTGTCTCTCTGTCTGGTTAATCCCTCTCTCTCCGTTTTCACACACACAGCTGTTTCCTGGGGTAGTGGATGTGATTGAGGTTGCAATGTACCAGACTGAACTATCATAGTAAATAATGTTAAACATCCTGTTTGGCTCAGTCGGTGTGGTGCATGTAAGACCAAGGGTCGTGGGTTTGATACAGCCTGGGGACACCTATTCATAAAATGGACCAATGACTTTGGATAAAAGTGTCTGCTGAATGGCGTAAATGCTTATCCAGGCATTGGGAGATTGCTTCATAGAGCCCCTGGAACGCATTACGGAGCTGATCCTGGATCTGTTTTAGTAATGTTCCCTTCAGAGGCATTGAGAGATTGCTTCATAGAGCCCCTGGAACGCATTACGGAGCTGATCCCGGATCTGTTTTAGTAATGTTCCCTTCAAAGGCATTGGGAGATTGCTTCATAGAGCCCCTGGAACGCATTACGGAGCTGATCCTGGATCTGTTTTAGTAATGTTCCCCTCTTAGAGGCAGAACGCAGGGTCAACACACTTTTATCAGAAAACATTGCTCTCTTTCTTACTCCCTCTTTCTCCCTTTTCCTCCCCCTCTCTCCTCTCTCTCTCCCTCCCTCCCTCCCTCCCTCCCTCTGTCCGTGTCAGGGTTGAGTTTAATGATCAGTTTTGTTTGTTTGAACATTGTAGAGCATTCTAGAAGCCTCGGTGTCAGCCCCTTGGACACACTGGTTGAATCAACGTCGTTTCCACGTCATTTCAATGAAATTACATTGAACCAACGTGGAATAGACGTTTAATTGACGTCTTTGCCCAGTGGGAAGAGTGTTTGTTGTTGTGTGTGGTTGAAATATATAGCAAATACTTTCAAAAACTTGTGCTTGAGCTGTGCTTTCAGCTTGTTGTGTCCAATGGAAACAATGGAATAAAAAGTTTCATTAAATCAAAAAGACTGTTGTCTCTTCCTGTCTACAGAGTGAGTCGGTGAAATACTTCCTGGATAACCTGGACCGGATTGGCCAGCCGGTGAGTGGGCGGAGCTTCTTCACCTTTAACCTTTAATGTCAGAACCTCTGGCCACACCCCCCATCTGATAGTATTATTGACTATGTAATTACATTAACTTGACAATGTTGTTGAATACTGTACATAAATGACAACCAAAAACAATGTTGTTGAATACTGTACATAAATGACAACCAAAAACAATGTTGTTGAATACTGTACATAAATGACAACCAAAAACAATGTTGTTGAATACTGTACATAAATGACAACCAAAAACAATGTTGTTGAATACTGTACATAAATGACAACCAAAAACAATGTTGTTGAATACTGTACATAAATGACAACCAAAAACAATGTTGTTGAATACTGTACATAAATGACAACCAAAAACAATCAAAGAGCATGATAATATTACTCTCTCCTCCTCTCTGCTCTCTCTACTCCTCCCCTCTCTCCTCCTCTCTACACCTCCCCTCTCTCCTCGATCCCTCATCCCTCTCTCCTCCTCTCTGCTCCTTTCTACTCCTCCCCTCTCCTCCATCCTTCCATCCCTCTCTGCTCCTCCCCTCTCCTCCATCCTTCCATCCCTCTCTCCTCCTCTCGCCTCCTCTCTCCAGAACTATATCCCTAGTCGGCAGGACATTCTGTTTGCACGGAAGGCGACCAAAGGAATCGTAGAACACGACTTTGTCATAAAGAAGATTCCGTTTAAGATGGTTGATGTGGGGGGTCAGAGGTCACAGAGACAGAAATGGTTTCAGTGCTTCGACGGAATCACATCTATACTGTTCATGGTGTCATCATCCGAGTACGACCAGGTAGGCTATACACACACACACACACACACACACACACACAGAGATGTAGAACCAGGTACACCCACCAGACCAGAGTATATGAGGTGTTGATGTAGCTGGGATGTTTTGGGGGGAAAATCACATCTTCAGTTTTACGTGAGTCAACAGGAAGAAGACATGTCTCACCTCCTCTCCCATAGGTTCTGATGGAGGACCGGAGGACCAATCGGCTGGTAGAGAGTATGAACATCTTTGAGACGATCGTGAACAACAAGCTCTTCCTCAACGTGTCCATCATCCTCTTCCTCAACAAGACTGATCTGCTGGTGGAGAAACTACACCAGTCTGACATCACTAAACACTTCCCTGAATACAGGGGAGACCCTCGCAGGCTGGAGGATGTACAGGTAGGATCTAACACACAGGACCTACAGCTAGGATATAACACACAGGACCTACAGGTAGGATATAACACACAGGGTCTACAGGTAGGATCTAACACACAGGACCTACAGGTAGGATATAACACACAGGACCTACAGGTAGGATATAACACACAGGGTCTTCAGGTAGGATCTAACACACAGGACCTACAGGTAGGATATAACACACAGGACCTACAGCTAGGATATAACATACAGGAACTACAGGTAGGATCTAACACACAGGACCTACAGGTAGGATAAAACACACAGGACCTACAGCTAGGATATAACACACAGGACCTACAGGTATGATCTAACACACAGGACCTACAGGTAGGATATAACACACAGGACCTACAGCTAGGATATAACACACAGGACCTACAGCTAGGATATAACACACAGGACCTACAGGTAGTATCTAACACACAGGACCTACAGGTAGGATATAACACACAGGGTCTACAGGTAGGATCTAACACACAGGACCTACAGGTAGGATATAACACACAGGACCTACAGGTAGGATATAACACACAGGGTCTTCAGGTAGGATCTAACACACAGGACCTACAGGTAGGATATAACACACAGGACCTACAGGTAGTATCTAACACACAGGACCTACAGCTAGGATATAACACACAGGACCTACAGCTAGGATATAACACACAGGACCTACAGGTAGTATCTAACACACAGGACCTACAGGTAGGATATAACACACAGGGTCTACAGGTAGGATCTAACACACAGGACCTACAGGTAGGATATAACACACAGGACCTACAGGTAGGATATAACACACAGGGTCTTCAGGTAGGATCTAACACACAGGACCTACAGGTAGGATATAACACACAGGACCTACAGCTAGGATATAACATACAGGAACTACAGGTAGGATCTAACACACAGGACCTACAGGTAGGATAAAACACACAGGACCTACAGCTAGGATATAACACACAGGACCTACAGGTAGGATCTAACACACAGGACCTACAGGTAGGATATAACACACAGGACCTACAGCTAGGATATAACACACAGGACCTACAGCTAGGATATAACACACAGGACCTACAGGTAGTATCTAACACACAGGACCTACAGGTAGGATCTAACACACAGGACCTACAGGTAGGATATAACACACAGGACCTACAGCTAGGATATAACACACAGGACCTACAGGTAGGATAAAACACACAGGACCTACAGGTAGGATATAACACACAGGACCTACAAGTAGGATATAACACAAAGGGCGTACAGGTAGGATCTAACACACAGGACCTACAGCTAGGATATAACACACAGGGTCTACAGGTAGGATCTAACACACAGGACCTACAGCTAGGATATAACACACAGGACCTACAGGTAGGATATAACACACAGGGTCTACAGGTAGGATCTAACACACAGGACCTACAGCTAGGATATAACACACAGGACCTACAGGTAGGATATAACACACAGGGTCTACAGGTAGGATCTAACACACAGGACCTACAGGTAGGATATAACACACAGGACCTACAGCTAGGATATAACACACAGGACCTACAGGTAGGATCTAACACACAGGACCTACAGGTAGGATCTAACACACAGGACCTACAGCTAGGATATAACACACAGGACCTACAGGTAGGATCTAACACACAGGACCTACAGGTAGGATATAACACACAGGACCTACAGCTAGGATATAACACACAGGGTCTACAGGTAGGATGTAACACACAGGACCTACAGGTAGGATCTAACACACAGGGTCTACAGGTAGGATCTAACACACAGGACCTACAGGTAGGATATAACACACAGGACCTACAGGTAGGATCTAACACACAGGACCTACAGGTAGGATATAACACACAGGACCTACAGCTAGGATCTAACACACAGGACCTACAGGTAGTATATAACACACAGGACCTACAGGTAGGATATAACACACAGGACCTACAGCTAGGATATAACACACAGGTAGGATTCAGGTAGGATCAAACACACAGGACCTACAGGTAGGATATAACACACAGGACCTACAGGTAGGATCAAACATACAGGACCTACAGGTAGGATGTAACACACATGATCTACAGGTAGGATTTAACACACAGGGTCTACAGGTAGGATATAACACACAGGACCTACAGGTAGGAAATAACACACTTGGTCTATAGGTAGGATATAACACACAGGGTCTACAGGTAGGATATAACACACAGGGTCTACAGGTAGGATATAACACACAGGACCTACAGGTAGGATATAACACACATGGTCTACAGGTAGGATATAACACACAGGTAGGATACAGGTAGGATATAACACACAGGACGTACAGGTAGGATTAAACACACAGGACCTACAGGTAGGATCTAACATACAGGGTCTACAGGTAGGATCTAACATACAGGGTCTAGAGGTAGGATCTAACACACAGGTAGCGAGGTCACACCGGGTCTACGGAGGTCTAACACACGGCCTCGGAGGCCTACAGGGTCACGGAGGTCTAACACAGGGCTGGGAGGCCCCGGTAGCAGGGTCACCCGGACCTACGGTAGGACACACACGGACCTACAGGTAGGCACACAGGCCACAGGACCCCGCACCTGACCAGGTACACACAAACACACCTGACCAGGTACACCCAAACACACCTGACCAGGTACACACACACAGACCTGACCAGGTACACACACACAGACCTGACCAGGTACACACAAACACACCTGACCAGGTACACACACACAGACCTGACCAGGTACACACACACACACACCTGACCAGGTACACACACACAGACCTGACCAGGTACACACACACAGACCTGACCAGGTACACACACACACACCTGACCAGGTACACACACACAGACCTGACCAGGTACACACAAACTCTCAACCCTCTTCTCTGTCTCTCTCTCTCTCTGCAGGCGTTCCTGGTGCAATCGTTCAGTCGTAAGCGGCGTAACCGTGGAAAACCTCTGTTTCATCACTTTACCACGGCGATCGACACGGAGAACATCCGCTTTGTGTTCCATGCTGTTAAAGACACCATACTGCAGGAGAACCTCAAAGACATCATGCTACAGTGATACACACACACACACACATTATATACACACACACACACACACACACACACACACACACACACATTATATACACACACACACATTATATACATTTACATTTACATTTAAGTCATTTAGCAGATACACACACACACACACACACACACACACACACACACCACACACACTATACACATACATACACACACACTAACATTTTATATACACACATTATACAGGTATTATATAGAGCCCCCCCCCCCTCCCCTGTGTTTGTAGATTATAGAACTACTAGAAGGGATTTTCCCTTCCTGAACAGCGCTCCATGGTGGATGGACCAGACCGGCTGCCATTTTGGCTTCTGTGGACCCTTGATGGACTGGATGTTAGAGTCACCTGCTCCAGAAGTGCTGCAGTTGTTTCATGCCGTCGGCCATTTTACATCAACTAGATGGAATTTGCCGCCATATTGACAGTTCTTGTGGATTTTTAGATTTATATCTGTTCTAGAATGTATCTGTTCTAGAATTTATATTTCTATGACCTGAGTAACCACTGCACTGAGAAGCAGACAGACAGTCCTCCTGAACTCTCGACTCTGACCTGTGACCCTGGGGATCGTGTTGGATTATGGGAAATGCAGTCTCAGGACAAGGAAGACTCTTAATGACATCACTGATATGATGACATTGCGGATGACATCATCACAGAAGGAGGCCAATCAGAGTACTGAGAACGCGTCTAACTTCCTGCTTGTCTCCTTCAACTAATTCTTCATCCCTTCCTTCTGATTCTGTTACAACAGAGAGAGAGAGAGAGAGAGAGAGAGAGAGAGAGAGAGACAGACAGACAGACAGACAGACAGACAGACAGACAGCGACAGACAGACAGACAGACAGACAGACAGACAGACAGACAGACAGACAGACAGACAGACAGACAGACAGACAGACAGACAGACAGACAGACAGACAGACAGACAGACAGACAGAGAGACGGAGAGAGAGACGGAGACGAGAGACGGAGACGGAGAGAGAGACAGAGAGAGACACAGAGATACAGAGACGGAGAGATGGAGAGAGAGACAGAGAGACAGAGACAGAGAGAGAGAGACGGACAGACGGACAGAAGGACAGACGGACAGACGGACAGAGAGAGAGAGAGAGAGAGAGAGAGAGAGAGAGACACAGAGATACAGAGACAGAGAGATGGAGAGAGAGACAGAGAGACAGAGAGATGGAGACAGAGACAGAGAGATGGAGACAGAGCAGAGAGACAGAGAGGGAGATCAGTCCAGTTACATGTTATGTGATCATCATCGTGTTCCACAAGTGTTCCTCATGGTGAACTCAAAGTGAGTTTGTTTCTCTCTCTACTTCCCTCCCCCTCTCCCTCCCCCTATCACATGTTGAAGATATCAGTACATCATATTCAGGACAGAAACTCAGTGAGTTTGTTTCTCTCTCTACTTCCCTCCCCCTCTCCCTCCCCCTATCACATGTTGAAGATATCAGTACATCATATTCAGGACAGAAACTCAGTGAGTTTGTCTCTCTCTCTACTTCCCTCCCCCTCTCCCTCTTCCTATCACATGTTGAAGATATCAGTACATCATATTCAGGACAGAAACTCAGTGAGTTTGTCTCTCTCTCTCTATTCTGTCGCTGTAACCACTGCCCCCTCCTCCTCTCCTTTCCTCCGCTGCCCCCCCCCCCCCGCCCACACAAAGGAGTGATTGTCCCCCCCTCTCCCTCCCGCTCTTTCTCTCTCCCTCTCCTTCTCTGTTGTGGCTGGAAAGATGAATTAGTGACTGTGAGGGTAAAGAAACCCCCCACCCTTACATCTAGTCTAACTAGTCATTACCAACACTACCTTATAACCACTGTCCCTCTCTCTGCCTCCTCTCCTCCCTCTCCAGACACTGTTCCTTCTGTTTATGTGCGTGTGTATCCGTTCTCTGTGAGTGTGTATATAGCCTACTGTGTGTATCCGTTCTCTGTGAGTGTGTATATAGCCTACTGTGTGTATCCGTTCTCTGTGAGTGTGTATATAGCCCACTGTGTGTATCTGTTCTCTGTGAGTGTGTATATAGCCTACTGTGTGTATCTGTTCTCTGTGAGTGTGTTTATAGCCCACTGTGTGTATCTGTTCTCTGTGAGTGTGTATATAGCCTACTGTGTGTATCTGTTCCCTGTGAGTATGTTTATAGCCTACTGTGTGTATCTGTTCTCTGTGAGTGTGTATATAGCCTACTGTGTGTATCTGTTCCCTGTGAGTATGTTTATAGCCTACTGTGTGTATCCGTTCTCTGTGAGTGTGTATATAGCCTACTGTGTGTATCCGTTCTCTGTGAGTGTGTTTATAGCCTACTGTGTGTATCCGTTCTCTGTGAGTGTGTATATAGCCTACTGTGTGTATCCGTTCTCTGTGAGTGTGTTTATAGCCTACTGTGTGTATCCGTTCTCTGTGAGTGTGTATATAGCCTACTGTGTGTATCCGTTCTCTGTGAGTGTGTTTATAGCCTACTGTGTGTATCCATTCTCTGTGAGTGTGTTTATAGCCTACTGTGTGTATCCGTTCTCTGTGAGTGTGTGTATAGGCTACTGTGAGTATCCGTTCTCTGTGAGTGTGTATATAGCCTACTGTGTGTATCCGTTCTCTGTGAGTGTGTTTATAGCCTACTGTGAGTATCCGTTCTCTGTGAGTGTGTATATAGCCTACTGTGAGTATACTGTAAAACTGTGTCAAAACACACTACTACTATCACCACTAACCCCAACGTTACCGTGACGTCACTGTCATGTTACCCTAACGTTTGTACAGTTCCATTGTTGTATCTTCTCTAACTGTTGTTGTTGTTGTTGATTGCACTGGATGAAATCTCATATAGCGAAATTGATGGAATACAAAATAGGAGAAAAAACTGATTGTTCTGGAAAAACAGAAGAGAGGAGGAGATGTGCACATGTATTGTTTGGTCTGTGTTTGTTTTTCTACAGGCTAGCCTTGGTTCTGTTCTGATAAATACAGAGCTGTGTTTGTTTTTCTACAGGCTAGCCTTGGTTCTGTTCTGATAAATACAGAGCTGTGTTTGTTTTTCTACAGGCTAGCCTTGGTTCTGTTCTGATAAATACAGAGCTGTGTTTGTTTTTCTACAGGCTAGCCTTGGTTCTGTTCTGATAAATACAGAGCTGTGTTTGTTTTTCTACAGGCTAGCCTTGGTTCTGTTCTGATAAATACAGAGCTGTGTTTGTTTTTCTACAGGCTAGCCTTGGTTCTGTTCTGATAAATACAGAGCTGTGTTTGTTTTTCTACAGGCTAGCCTTGGTTCTGTTCTGATAAATACAGAGCTGTGTTTGTTTTTCTACAGGCTAGCCTTGGTTCTGTTCTGATAAATACAGAGCTGTGTTTGTTATTCTACAGGCTAGCCTTGGTTCTGTTCTGATAAATACAGAGCTGTGTTTGTTTTTCTACAGGCTAGCCTTGGTTCTGTTCTGATAAATACAGAGCTGTGTTTGTTTTTCTACAGGCTAGCCTTGGTTCTGTTCTGATAAATACAGAGCTGTGTTTGTTTTTCTACAGGCTAGCCTTGGTTCTGTTCTGATAAATACAGAGCTGTGTTTGTTTTTCTACAGGCTAGCCTTGGTTCTGTTCTGATAAATACAGAGCTGTGTTTGTTTTTCTACAGGCTAGCCTTGGTTCTGTTCTGATAAATACAGAGCTGTGTTTGTTTTTCTACAGGCTAGCCTTGGTTCTGTTCTGATAAATACAGAGCTGTGTTTGTTTTTCTACAGGCTAGCCTTGGTTCTGTTCTGATAAATACAGAGCTGTGTTTGTTATTCTACAGGCTAGCCTTGGTTCTGTTCTGATAAATACAGAGCTGTGTTTGTTATTCTACAGGCTAGCCTTGGTTCTGTTCTGATAAATACAGCACTGCAATTCGCTGACCCCACGTCTCACTGTCTCCTTATTGGGTGTTTTTACTGTGTGTGCTCGTGTGTGAACGTTTCAAACACGGTCAAATGCTACAGCTTTCAGTGCCTTCACAGAGGTTTGGAATGGTTATTTTCTTTATGGTTAAAATACACAAGAAGGGGCCTCCCGAGTGGGGCAGAGGTCTAAGGCACTGCATCGCAGTGCTAAAGGAGTCACTACAGAACCGGGTTCGATCCCGGGATGTGTCCTAGCCGACCGGGAGAGCCATGAGGCGGTGAACAGTTGGCCCAGCGTCGTCCTGTTTAGGGAATGGTTTGCCGGCCGGGATGTCCTTGTCACATTACGCACTAGCGATTCCTTGTGGCGGGCCGGGCGCATGCACGCTGACTTCGGTCGCCAGTTGGACGGTGTTTCCTCCAACACATTGGTGCGGCTGGCTTCTGGGTTAAGCGAGCAGTGTGTCAAGAAGCAGTGCGGCTTAGCAGGGTCATGTTTCGGCTCTCGACCTTCGCCTCTCCCGAGTCCGTACGGGAGTTACAGCGATGGGACAAGACAGTAACTAATATTGGACATCACGAAATTGGGGAGAAACTAACTGACCTAACTGACAAAATAAATGTAGAAATCTATATTATTCAATTATTGCACCCACACTGCTCGCATGTGCCAACGAGCGTCTGCGTTGCCAAGGGCTAAAATAGAAGTCAGTTCTATTTGTGATGCAGATCGCGCTGCAAGTCCTGCCTCTCCCATCTCCTCATTGGTTTATAGAAGCAGGTACCCACGTGCCATCTCCTCATTGGTTATACCCACGTGGGTGACTGAAAGATGAACGAGGTCACGTGGGTGACTGAAAGATGAACAGAGACACTAGCTAATTTATGAAAGTTGCCAATCACAATATAAAGTCCAGAGAAGAAAAAGCCTGGAAGAAGGAGAGATGGCTAGAAACGATTCAGTTGATCGTTTTATGTGTGGATTAATTTGGTGGAATAGAGGACCTTGTGCATTGCAGGTAAAATAACAACTCAATGTTTATATCCCAGGTCAAATTAGCTAGCAACAGCAAGCTAGCTAAATAGGACATATTAGCTAGCAAGTGTAAGCTAGCTAGCTAAATTGCCATAAATGTTTAATGCTTTTCGACCAGTCCCCAAATTAATGTAATTGGTTCAGAGTTTGTTTTGATATTTTAACCTGCGTGTCGTGATCGCGTTTGGTGGAGGGGGACAAAATCAATGTATGCACGATGGCACACGATGGCGCACGCGCGCTGCCGGTTTGGGTTCTGTGTAACTAACTGACCTTGGATCAGTCTATGGAGCCTGTTTAGTCCAAACCTAACTAACTGATCCAGCATCGGCCTTAGCAAAGACACTAGCTAACTGACCTTGGATCCGTCTACGGAGGCCTGTCTAGTCCAAACCTAACTAACTGACCCCAGCATCGGCCTTAGCAAAGACACTAGCTGACTGGTGTTCTACATTCTGGTCTTTTCCTGCTGATCAGGAGTCCATTTTTAGCCGTGGTACATTCAGCTACAGAGATGGAAGAGAGGAGGGGAGAGAGAGAAAGAAACATGGAGAGAGAGCGGGAGAGAAAGAAAAAGAAACATGGAGAAAGAGAGAGGGAGAGAGAGAAAAGCAGATTAGTTTAACTTGATAGTTGTTTGTGTATAGAAATGGTTCAATGTATTGTTGACACACACACACACTGTGTATCTAAACCAAAGGCCTGGTTTAGTCAGTCTGTGGAAACAGCACCTCTGGGACCTGACGGAGGGAGAGACGGAGAGAGATAGAGGGAGGGAGGGAGAGAGAGGGAGAGAGATAGAGGGAGAGAGATAGAGGGAGAGAGGGAGAGACGGAGAGAGATAGAGGGAGGGAGGGAGAGAGAGGGAGAGAGATAGAGGGAGAGAGATAGAGGGAGGGAGGGAGAGACGGAGAGAGATAGAGGGAGAGAGGGAGAGAGATAGAGGGAGGGAGAGATGGAGGGAGGGAGGGAGAGAGAGGGAGAGAGATAGAGGGAGGGAGAGACGGAGAGAGAGGGAGAGACGGAGAGAGATAGAGGGAGGGAGGGAGAGAGAGGGAGAGAGATAGAGGGAGGGAGGGAGAGAGAGGGAGAGAGATAGAGGGAGGGAGAGAGGGAGAAAGATAGAGGGAGGGAGAGAGGGAAGGAGAGAGGGAGAGACGGAGAGAGATAGAGGGAGGGAGGGAGAGAGAGGGAGAGAGATAGAGGGAGGGAGGGAGAGAGAGGGAGAGAGATAGAGGGAGGGAGGGAGAGAGAGGGAGAGAGATAGAGGGAGGGAGAGAGGGAGAAAGATAGAGGGAGGGAGAGAGGGAAGGAGAGAGGGAGAGACGGAGAGAGATAGAGGGAGGGAGGGAGAGAGAGGGAGGGAGAGATGGAGAGGGAGGGAGAGATGGAGAGAGATAGAAGGAGGGAGAGATGGAGAGGGAGGGAGAGATGGAGAGAGAGGGAGAGATGGAGAGAGATAGAAGGAGGGAGAGATGGAGAGGGAGGGAGAGATGGAGAGAGAGGGAGAGAGAGAGACGGAGAGAGATAGAGGGAGGGAGAGACGGAGAGAGATAGAGGGAGGGAGAGATGGAGAGAGATAGAGGGAGGGAGAGATGGAGAGGGAGGGAGAGATGGAGAGAGATAGAAGGAGGGAGAGATGGAGAGGGAGGGAGAGATGGAGAGAGAGGGAGAGATAGAGAGAGAGACGGAGAGAGATAGAGGGAGGGAGAGACGGAGAGAGATAGAGGGAGGGAGAGATGGAGAGAGATAGAGGGAGGGAGAGATGGAGAGGGAGGGAGAGATGGAAAGAGATAGAGGGAGGGAGAGATGGAGAGGGAGGGAGAGATGGAGAGAGATAGAAGGAGGGAGAGATGGAGAGGGAGGGAGAGATGGAGAGAGAGGGAGAGATAGAGAGAGAGACGGAGAGAGATAGAGGGAGGGAGAGACGGAGAGAGATAGAGGGAGGGAGAGATGGAGAGAGATAGAGGGAGGGAGAGATGGAGAGGGAGGGAGAGATGGAGAGAGAGGGAGAGATAGAGAGAGAGACGGAGAGCGATAGAGGGAGGGAGAGACGGAGAGAGAGGGAGAGACAGAGAGAGATAGAGGGAAGGCGGTAGGGAGAGGGGTTAGAGAGTGAAAAGGGAAGAGAAGAGAGAGTTGGAGAGAATAGGAAAGACAGGAAATGTGGAGAAATAGAGAGAAATAGAGAGTAAAGGGGAGGAGAGAGAACGAGAGCAAAGCTCTAGAGAGAAAAGGAGATAGGAGAAGGGGTCATGTTTCCTATTCACACACTTCCTGCCCAGAGACGAATGGAGCAACTTAAAAAATGAACAACGCACACACACACATACTCACTCACATACACACAGACATACGCCACATCAGACAAAATACCCCCCTCCCTCTCAAACCAACCCCTGTGGCGCCCTACAAAGCCAGGGAGAGAAGGAAAGAGAGAAAAGAGGACAGTTCAGATGGAAGGAAACCCTTCGTTTATAGTAGAGTTCATATGGAAGGAAACTCTTCGTTTATAGTAGAGTTCATAAGGAAGGAAACTCTTCGTTTATAGTAGAGTTCATATGGAAGGAAACTCTTCGTTTATAGTAGAGTTCAAATGGAAGGAAACTCTTCGTTTATAGTAGAGTTCAAATGGAAGGAAACTCTTCGTTTATAGTAGAGAGTTTTAATGGAAGGAAACTCTTCGTTTATAGTAGAGAGTTCATATGGAAGGAAACTCTTCGTTTATAGTAGAGTTCATATGGAAGGAAACTCTTCGTTTATAGTAGAGAGTTCATATGGAAGGAAACTCTTCGTTTATAGTAGAGTTCATATGGAAGGAAACTCTTCGTTTATAGTAGAGAGTTCAAATGGAAGGAAACCCTTCGTTTATAGTAGAGTTCAAATGGAAGGAAACTCTTCGTTTATAGTAGAGAGTTTTAATGGAAGGAAAGTCTTCGTTTATAGTAGCGAGTTCAAATGGAAGGAACCCTTTGTTTATAGTAGAGAGTTTTAATGGAAGGAAACTCTTCGTTTATAGTAGAGAGTTCAAATGGAGGAAACCCTTCGTTTATAGTAGAGTTCATATGGAAGGAAACTCTTCGTTTATAGTAGAGGTTTTAATGGAAGGAAACTCTTCGTTTATAGTAGAGAGTTCAAATGGAAGGAAACCCTTCGTTTATAGTAGAGTTCATATGGAAGGAAACTCTTCGTTTATAGTAGAGAGTTCAAATGGAAGGAAACTCTTCGTTTATAGTAGAGTTCAAATGGAAGGAAACCCTTCGTTTATAGTAGAGAGTTCATATGGAAGGAAACTCTTCGTTTATAGTAGAGTTCAAATGGAAGGAAACCCTTCGTTTATAGTAGCGAGTTCCTATGGAAGGAAACTCTTCGTTTATAGTAGAGAGTTCATATGGAAGGAAACCCTTCATTTATAGTAGAGTTTTATTGGAAGGAAACCCTTTGTTTATAGTAGAGTTCAAATGGAAGGAAACCCTTCGTTTATAGTAGAGTTCATATGGAAGGAAACTCTTCGTTTATAGTAGAGAGTTCAAATGGAAGGAAACCCTTTGTTTATAGTAGAGAGTTTTAATGGAAGGAAACTCTTCGTTTATAGTAGAGAGTTCAAATGGAAGGAAACCCTTCGTTTATAGTAGCGAGTTCATATGGAAGGAAACTCTTTGTTTATAGTAGAGAGTTCAAATGGAAGGAAACCCTTTGTTTATAGTAGAGTTCAAATGGAAGGAAACTCTTTGTTTATAGTAGCGAGTTCAAATGGAAGGAAACTCTTCGTTTATAGTAGAGAGTTTTAATGGAAGGAAACTCTTCGTTTATAGTAGCGAGTTCAAATGGAAGGAAACCCTTCGTTTATAGTAGAGAGTTCAAATGGAAGGAAACCCTTTGTTTATAGTAGAGAGTTCAAATGGAAGGAAACCCTTCGTTTATAGTAGAGAGTTCAAATGGAAGGAAACCCTTCGTTTATAGTAGAGAGTTCAAATGGAAGGAAACTCTTCGTTTATAGTAGAGAGTTCAAATGGAAGGAAACCCTTTGTTTATAGTAGAGAGTTTTAATGGAAGGAAACTCTTCGTTTATAGTAGAGAGTTCAAATGGAAGGAAACCCTTTGTTTATAGTAGAGAGTTTTAATGGAAGGAAACTCTTCGTTTATAGTAGCGAGTTCAAATGGAAGGAAACCCTTCGTTTATAGTAGAGAGTTCAAATGGAAGGAAACCCTTTGTTTATAGTAGAGAGTTCAAATGGAAGGAAACCCTTCGTTTATAGTAGAGAGTTCAAATGGAAGGAAACCCTTTGTTTATAGTAGAGAGTTTTAATGGAAGGAAACTCTTCGTTTATAGTAGAGAGTTCAAATGGAAGGAAACCCTTCGTTTATAGTAGAGAGTTCAAATGGAAGGAAACCCTTTGTTTATAGTAGAGAGTTTTAATGGAAGGAAACTCTTCGTTTATAGTAGCGAGTTCAAATGGAAGGAAACCCTTCGTTTATAGTAGAGAGTTCAAATGGAAGGAAACCCTTTGTTTATAGTAGAGAGTTCAAATGGAAGGAAACCCTTCGTTTATAGTAGAGAGTTCAAATGGAAGGAAACCCTTTGTTTATAGTAGAGAGTTTTAATGGAAGGAAACTCTTCGTTTATAGTAGAGAGTTCAAATGGAAGGAAACCCTTCGTTTATAGTAGAGTTCAAATGGAAGGAAACTCTTCGTTTATAGTAGAGAGTTCAAATGGAAGGAAACTCTTCGTTTATAGTAGAGTTCAAATGGAAGGAAACTCTTCGTTTATAGTAGAGAGTTTTAATGGAAGGAAACTCTTCGTTTATAGTAGAGAGTTCAAATGGAAGGAAACCCTTCGTTTATAGTAGAGAGTTCAAATGGAAGGAAACCCTTTGTTTATAGTAGAGAGTTCAAATGGAAGGAAACCCTTCGTTTATAGTAGAGAGTTCAAATGGAAGGAAACCCTTCGTTTATAGTAGAGAGTTCAAATGGAAGGAAACCCTTTGTTTATAGTAGAGAGTTTTAATGGAAGGAAACTCTTCGTTTATAGTAGCGAGTTCAAATGGAAGGAAACCCTTCGTTTATAGTAGAGAGTTCAAATGGAAGGAAACCCTTTGTTTATAGTAGAGAGTTCAAATGGAAGGAAACCCTTCGTTTATAGTAGAGAGTTCAAATGGAAGGAAACCCTTTGTTTATAGTAGAGAGTTTTAATGGAAGGAAACTCTTCGTTTATAGTAGAGAGTTCAAATGGAAGGAAACCCTTCGTTTATAGTAGAGTTCAAATGGAAGGAAACCCTTCGTTTATAGTAGAGAGTTCAAATGGAAGGAAACCCTTCGTTTATAGTAGAGTTCAAATGGAAGGAAACTCTTCGTTTATAGTAGAGAGTTTTAATGGAAGGAAACTCTTCGTTTATAGTAGAGAGGAGAAGAGGAGAACACAGGATGTCTTGTCCTTCCAGACCACTGAGTGTGCGTTTGTTAGTAAAAACAATAGTTGCACTGAAACCTCTCCTCATGTAACCCCTGTGTATACGCACACACACACACACCCCCCCCAGGCAACCCAAACCGTGATGACATTGAATCAACATGGAAAACTGATTGGATGTGAAAAAGTCAGGGAATCTTTTATTCACACAACTTGTAACCTAAATACATGATGACATTCTGTTGTTGATGTCATCCAATGACACGGTGACATTCTGTTGTTGATTTCATCCAATGACACGGTGACATTCTGTTGTTGATTTCATCCAATGACATGGTGACATTCTGTTGTTGATTTCATCCAATGACACGGTGACATTCTGTTGTTGATTTCATCCAATGACACAGTGACATTCTGTTCTTGATTTCATCCAATGACACGGTGACATTCTGTTGTTGATTTCACCTTGAATTCACATTAGATGACAACTGAAGCATGTACAGTACCAGTCAAAAGATTGGACACACCAACTCATTTAAGGGTTTTTCTTTATTTAAACAAATGTTCTATAATAGTGACGACATCAAAACTATGAAATTACACACAAGGAATCACGTAGTAACCAAAAAGTGTGTGAACAAATAAATATATTTTATATTTGAGATTCTTCAAAGTAGCCACCATTTGCCTTGATGACAGCTTTGCACATTCTTGGCATTCTCTCAACCAGCTTCATGAGGTAGTCACCTGGAATGCATTTCAATTAACAGGTGTGCCTTGCTAAAAGTTAATTTGTGGAATTTCTTTCCTTCTCAATGCGTTTGAGCCAATCAGTTTTGTTGTGAGGGTATACAGGGGTATACAGAAGATAGACCTATTTGGTAAAAGATCAAGTCCATATTATGGCAAGAACAGCTTAAATAAGCAAAGAGAAATGACAGTCCATCATTTCTTTAAGACATGAAGGTCAGTCAATATGGAACATTTCAAGAACTTTGAAAGTTTCTTCAAGTGCAGTCCCAAAAACCATCAGGCGCTATGATGAAACTGTCTCTCATGAGGACCGCCACAGGAATGGAAGACCCATAATTACCTCTGCTGTAGAGGATATGTTCATTAGACTTAATTGCAGCCCAAATAAATGCTTCACATAGTTCAAGTAACAGACACATCTCAACATCAACTGTTCAGAGGAGACTGTGTGAATCAGGCCTTCATGGTCGAATTGCTGCAAAGAAACCACTACTAAAGGACACCAATAAGAAGAAGAAGAGACTTACTTGGGCCAAGACATACGAGCCATGGTCATTAGACCAGTGGAAATCTGTCCTTTGGTCTGATGAGTCCAAATTTTTGCTTCCAACCGCCGTGTCTTTGTGAGACGCAGAGTAGGTGAACGGATGATCTCCGCATGTGTGGTTCCCACCGTGAAGCATGGAGGAGGAGGTGTGATGGTGTGGGGTGCTTTGCTGGTGACACCGTGATTTATTTAGAATTCAAGGCACACTTAACCAGCATGGCTACCTCAGCATTCTGCAGCAATATGCCATCCCATCTGGATTGGGCTTAGTGGGACTATCATTTGTTTTTCAACAGGACAATGACCCAAAACACACCTCCAGGCTGTGTAAGGGCTATTTGACAAAGAAGGAGAATGATGGAGTGCTGCATCAGATGACCTGGCCTCCACAATCCCCTGACTTTAACCCAATTGAGATGGTTTGGGATAAGTTGGACTGCAGAGTGAAGGAAAAGCAGACAACAAGTGCTCAGCATATGTGGGAACTCCTTCAAGACTGTTGGAAAATCATTCCACATGAAGCTGGTTGAGAGAATCCCAAGATTGTGCAAAGCTGTCATTAAGGCAAAGGGTGGCTACTTTGAAGAATCTAAAATATAATTTGATTTGTTTAACGCTTTTTTGGGTTACTACATGATTCCATATGTGTTATTTCATAGTTTTGTCTTCTATTATTCTACAATGTAGAATACAAAAATACAACATTTTTTTTGAAAAACCCTTGAATGACTAGGTGTGTCCAAACTTTTGACTAGTACTGTAAATCAAAACTAGAGGTACAGAATAACAAACACAAAAGCACTCACACACATAAGAGCCTCTCTGACTGGATGTGGCTGTGTGTGTGTGTGAGTGGACGTGGCTGTGTGTGTGTGTGTGTGTGTGTGTGTGTGTGTGTGTGTGTGTGTGTGTGTGTGTGTGTGTGTGTGTGTGTGTGTGTGTGTGTGTGTGTGTGAGTGGATGTGGCTGTGTGTGAGTGAGTGGACGTGGCTGTGTGTGTGAGTGGACGTGGCTGTGTGTGTGAGTGGACGTGGCTGTGTGTGAGTGGACGTGGCTGTGTGTGTGTGAGTGGACGTGTGTGTGAGTGGACGTGTGTGTGAGTGGACATGGCTGTGTGTGAGAGTGGACGTGGCTGTGTGTGTGTGAGTGGACGTGTCTGTGTGTGAGATTGGACGTGGCTGTGTGGTGTGTGTGTGAGTGGACGTGGCTGTGTGTGTGTGAGTGGACGTGTCTGTGTGTGTGTGAGTGGACGTGGCTGTGTGTGTGTGAGTGGACGTGGCTGTGTGTGTGTGAGTGGACGTGGCTGTGTGTGAGAGTGGACGTGGCTGTGTGTGAGAGTGGACGTGGCTGTGTGTGAGAGTGGACGTGGCTGTGTGTGTGAGTGGACGTGGCTGTGTGTGTGTGAGTGGACGTGGCTGTGTGTGTGAGTGGACGTGGCTGTGTGTGTGAGTGGACGTGGCTGTGTGTGTGAGTGGACGTGGCTGTGTGTGTGAGTGGACGTGGCTGTGTGTGAGTGGACGTGGCTGTGTGTGTGAGTGGACGTGGCTGTGTGTGTGAGTGGACGTGGCTGTGTGTGTGTGAGAGGACGTGTCTGTGTGTGTGTGAGTGGACGTGGCTGTGTGTGTGAGTGGACGTGGCTGTGTGTGTGAGTGGACGTGGCTGTGTGTGTGTGAGAGGACGTGTCTGTGTGTGTGTGAGTGGACGTGGCTGTGTGTGTGTGGGAGTGGACGTGGCTGTGTGTGTGTTAGTGGACGTGGCTGTGTGTGTGTGAGTGGACGTGGCTGTGTGTGTGTGAGTGGACGTGGCTGTGTGTGTGAGTGGACGTGGCTGTGTGTGTGTGAGTGGACGTGGCTGTGTGTGTGTGAGTGGACGTGGACGTGTGTGTGTGAGTGGACGTGGCTGTGTGTGTGTGAGTGGACGTGGACGTGTGTGTGAGTGGACGTGGCTGTGTGTGTGTGAGTGGACGTGGCTGTGTGTGTGAGTGGACGTGGCTGTGTGTGTGAGTGGACGTGGCTGTGTGTGTGAGTGGACGTGGCTGTGTGTGAGTGGACGTGGCTGTGTGTGTGTGAGTGGACGTGGCTGTGTGTGTGTGAGTGGACGTGGCTGTGTGTGAGTGGACGTGGCTGTGTGTGTGTGAGTGGACGTGGCTGTGTGTGTGAGTGGACGTGGCTGTGTGTTTGAGTGGACGTGGCTGTGTGTGTGTGAGTGGACGTGTTTAACTCCATACCTGTGAGGACCAGAAATCCCCCACAAGAATAACAAACAAACAAAAATGTGACAAACTATGGGCCGTTTTCTTAGTCCCCACAAGGTCAAATGCTATTGAATTAGTGTTGGGGTTAGTTTTAGGGTTAGGATTAGGTTTTGGGGTTAAGATTAGGGTAAGGAATAGAACTGAATTGTGTGTCCCCAAAAGGTTAGTTATACAAGACTGTGTGTGTGAGTGTGAGTGAGTGAGAGGTCCCATGACTTTGGTTAAGCTGATATTTCCCCGAGGGTCGTTTGATTGGTACTAAAGCTGAACTCTGGTATTTAATAACGTGCCAAGGGGGGGGGGGGGGGGGGGGGCGTCTCTGGACACCCAGATGTTAATGATGTGGCTGTTGGACTGTTGACTCTGAACTCAAAGAAAGATGTCGACTCACTGCACACACACACACACACACACTGACATTAATACCCAGCATGGAGCAGAGTCTATACACACACTGATAACACACACACTGATAACACACACACTGATAACACACACACTGATAACACACTCAACCGACAGACAAACACACCCAGTATTCATGATTGTCCGTAGTGCGGTTAGAGGATTGGTCGGTTGGTTCCTATGTCAGACATGATACTAAATCACACCAGGATCAATTGGGGTTATTTCCCAAACCGTGTTGATTCTATGTCAGACATTTCTATCACTTCAGAAGGGGCAGGTAGCCTAGTGGTTAGAGTGGGGGGGGGGGGGCAGGTAGCCTAGTGGTTAGAGTGGGGGGGGGGGGGGGCAGGTAGCCTAGTGGTTAGAGTGGGGGGGGGGGGGGCAGGTAGCCTAGTGGTTAGAGTGGGGGGGGGGGGGCAGGTAGCCTAGTGGTTAGAGTGGGGGGGGGGGGCAGGTAGCCTAGTGGTTAGAGTGGGGGGGGGGGCAGGTAGCCTAGTGGTTAGAGTGGGGGGGGGGGGGGCAGGTAGCCTAGTGGTTAGAGTGGGGGGGGGGGCAGGTAGCCTAGTGGTTAGAGTGGGGGGGGGGGGGCAGGTAGCCTAGTGGTTAGAGTGGGGGGGGGGCAGGTAGCCTAGTGGTTAGAGTGGGGGGGGGGGGCAGGTAGCCTAGTGGTTAGAGTGGGGGGGGGGGCAGGTAGCCTAGTGGTTAGAGTGGGGGGGGGGGGCAGGTAGCCTAGTGGTTAGAGTGGGGGGGGGGGGGCAGGTAGCCTAGTGGTTAGAGTGGGGGGGGGGGGGCAGGTAGCCTAGTGGTTAGAGTGGGGGGGGGGGGGGGGGGGGGGCAGGTAGCCTAGTGGTTAGAGTGGGGGGGGGGGGGGCAGGTAGCCTAGTGGTTAGAGTGGGGGGGGGGGCAGGTAGCCTAGTGGTTAGAGTGGGGGGGGGGCAGGTAGCCTAGTGGTTAGAGTGGGGGGGGGGGCAGGTAGCCTAGTGGTTAGAGTGGGGGGGGGGCAGGTAGCCTAGTGGTTAGAGTGGGGGGGGGGGGGGCAGGTAGCCTAGTGGTTAGAGTGGGGGGGGGGGGGCAGGTAGCCTAGTGGTTAGAGTTGGGGGGGGGGCAGGTAGCCTAGTGGTTAGAGTGGGGGGGGGGGGGCAGGTAGCCTAGTGGTTAGAGTGGGGGGGGGGGGGGCAGGTAGCCTAGTGGTTAGAGTTGGGGGGGGGGGGGGGGGGGCAGGTAGCCTAGTGGTTAGACTGGCGGGGGCAGGTAGCCTAGTGGTTAGAGTGGGGGGGGGGCAGGTAGCCTAGTGGTTAGAGTGGGGGGGGGGGGGGGCAGGTAGCCTAGTGGTTAGAGTGGGGGGGGGGGCAGGTAGCCTAGTGGTTAGAGTGGGGGGGGGGGGGGGGGGCAGGTAGCCTAGTGGTTAGAGTGGGGGGGGGGCAGGTAGCCTAGTGGTTAGAGTGGGGGGGGGGGGGGGCAGGTAGCCTAGTGGTTAGAGTGGGGGGGGCAGGTAGCCTGGTGGTTAGAGTGGGGGGGCAGGTAGCCTAGTGGTTAGACTGGCGGGGGCAGGTAGCCTAGTGGTTAGACTGGGGGGGGGGGCAGGTAGCCTAGTGGTTAGATTGGGGGGGGGCAGGTAGCCTAGTGGTTAGAGTGTTGGGGGGGGGGGGGGGGGCAGGTAGCCCAGTGGTTAGAGTGGGGGGGGGCAGGTAGCCTAGGGGTTAGAGTGGGGGGGGGGGGCAGGTAGCCTAGGGGTTAGAGTGGTGGGGGGGGGGCAGGTAGCCTAGTGGTTAGAGTGGGGGGGGGCAGGTAGCCTAGGGGTTAGAGTGGGGGGGGGGGGGGGGCAGGTAGCCCAGTGGTTAGAGTGGGGGGGGGCAGGTAGCCTAGGGGTTAGAGTGGGGGGGGGGGGGCAGGTAGCCTAGGGGTTAGAGTGGTGGGGGGGGGGCAGGTAGCCTAGTGGTTAGAGTGGGGGGGGGGCAGGTAGCCTAGGGGTTAGAGTGGGGGGGGGCAGGTAGCCTAGGGGTTAGAGTGGTGGGGGGGGGGGCAGGTAGCCTAGTGGTTAGAGTGGGGGGGGGGCAGGTAGCCTAGGGGTTAGAGTGGGGGGGGGGCAGGTAGCCTAGGGGTTAGAGTGGGGGGGGGGGGGGGGGGGCAGGTAGCCTAGGGGGTGGAGAGTTGGGCCAGTAACTGAAAGGTTGCTAGATCGAATCTCCGAGCTGACAAGGTAAAAATCTGTCGTTCTGCCCCTGAACAAGACAGTTAACCCACTGTTCCCCGGTAGTACGTCATTGAACATTTCTTAACTGAGTTAAATAAAGGTCAGATAAACACAGACAAGGTGGGTCGGTCAGAAACATTGATCAGTGTAAAGTTCCAGGGACCATCAGACTGATCAGCATGTGAGAGATATTACTACATCTCTCACTTCATCAGAGTGCTCTTGTTCTGATTCTCTACTCTTTCTCTAGAAAGGTACACTCGTTCACTACCCCTCATGCATTTCAAAGTATAGGATTGGTGGTTTGAGCCCTGAATGCTGATTGGCTGACAGCCGTGGTATATCAGACCTCATTGCTTAACTAAGACCTCATGACTGGAGGGAGTTTCCACCAATAGTCCATTCCTTTTAGATCCCTGAGGGGGCCGTGTCCAACCAGGAGAAGGGGAGGGAATCACAACATAGCCACTTTCCACACTCTCTCCTCGCTCGCTCTCTCCTCGCTCGCTCTCTACCTTCTCGCTTTCTCCCTCGCTCTCTCCCTCGTTCTCTACCTCCTCGCTCTCTCCTCGCTCTCTCCTCGCTCGCTCTCTCCTCGCTCTCTCCTCGCTCGCTCTCTCCTCGCTCGCTCTCTCCTCGCTCGCTCTCTCTCTCTCCTCGCTCCCTCCCTCCTCGCACGCTCTCTCTCCCTCCTCGCTCGCTCTCTCTCCTTGCTCTCTCTCTCCCTCTACCTCCTCGCTCTCTCCATCGCTCTCTCTCTCCCTCTACCTCCTCGCTCTCTCCCTCGCTCTCTCCTCGCTCGCTCTCTCTCTCTCCTCGCTCTCTCTCTCTCCTCGCTCGCTCTCTCCCTCCTCGCACGCTCTCTCTTCCTCCTCGCTCGCTCTCTCTCCTTGCTCTCTCTCTCCCTCTACCTCCTCGTTCTCTCCGTCGCTCGCTCTCTCCCTCCTCGCACGCTCTCTCATCTCGCTCGCTCTCCCTCTCCTCGCTCTCTCCTCGCTCGCTCTCTCTCTCTCTCTCCTCGCTCTCTCCCTCCTCGCACGCTCTCTCTCCCTCCTCGCTCGCTCTCTCTCCTTGCTCTCTCTCTCCCTCTACCTCCTCGCTCTCTCCCTCGCTCTCTCTCTCCCTCTACCTCCTCGCTCTCTCCCTCGCTCCCTCTATCTCCTTGCTCTCTCCCTCGCTCTCTCCTCGCTCGCTCTCTCATCTCGCTCGCTCTCCCTCTCCTCGCTCTCTCCTCGCTCACTCTCTCTCTCCTCGCTCGCTCTCTCTCTCCTCACTCTCTCTCTCCTCGCTCTCTCTCTCCTCGCTCTCTCCTCACTCGCTCTCTCCTCGCTCGCTCTCTCCTCGCTCGCTCTCTCCTCGCTCGCTCTCTCCTCTCTCCTAGCTCGCTCTCTCTCCTTGCTCTCTCTCTCCCTCTACCTCCTCGCTCTCTCCCTCGCTCTCTCCTCACTTTCTCTCTCTCTCCTCGCTCGCTCTCACCCTCTCCCTCTCCTCACTCTCAACATTGTTCGACATACCAAGTCAGGAAACCGTTGACACCAGTGGTTTGAAATATCAAAACAGTATCTTTATTTCTTTTCCTGGTAGGTGGATGATGAAGAGTTATGTCCCAATGGAACTCTAACTACAGTACTCACTAGTCATCGTACAGAGGAGAAACAGCAATCACAAATAAAACGCTGTTATTCCATAACAAGGTGTGTGGTGTTTGTGATGTGTGTGGGTCAGTAACAGTCTACTATAACCTCGTCAGTGAGTGAGGTGTGTGTAGGGTTCAGGATGTCCTCCAGTAGAGAGAGGGGTGAGTTCCGGACATGGTCACTGCTCAGTGATAACACACTCTGTCTCTCCTCTAGACCCAACGACCACAGCACCTCACACACACTCTTCCCTGTCAACCTATCGCAGGCTTCAGAACCAGCCCTGTCTGTCCTATCAGAAACTCTGGTCCTGTTCAGCCTATCACAATTCACTTTCCTGGACTCTTTAACCCAACCAGATCCTATCTTCTCCTGTAACTTCCTCGTGACCGCCCGCTCCCAAACCTGACCCCTCAGGTCAAAAGTCACCTTGGCAACGGTAGCTGTGGCGTCGTCAGTTGTCATAGCAGCTTTCCCTAGCGACCGGGACACACACACCACGTCTCGTAGTCGTAGCAACAGGCTACAGGCTTTTAAAGCTACAGGTCTGTTACAACACCTCGCTCCGCCAACCGATACAGACCACACACTACAGATGTGTGTGTTGGGGGTGTGTGCGTGTCAGTTGTGGTGTGTGTTAGAAGGGGTGAGGGCTGGCTTGGCGTCACAGCGTAGGGTGTGTGTGAGGTCAGTGTGTGTTAGTAGGTTTGTCCCTCCAGAGCCACCGTAAGGGGGAGGAGCTGACCCCAGCTCTGACTCCTGGTGACCTGGAAGTGTTTCCTCCATCAGGAGCTCAACCAGTTCCAGGGTGTGAACTTTGACCTCCCAGTCCAGATCAGTGCTGCCCAGCGATAGGACAGAACGCAGCGAGGAGGAGGAGGAAGAAGAGGATGATGGGTGTGTCTTTAGCCAGTTGATGAAGAACTGGACCACAGCACGTCTGGGGAAGCCCTCTGAATCCTGAGACAGGATGTGTAGTAACTGACCCAGGGTCTGCTCCTGGAGGGAACACACACAGTAACAACAGTTAACTGTATAACAGTAACAACAACGTCTGGGGAAGCCCTCTGAATCCTGAGACAGGATGTGTAGTAACTGACCCAGGGTCTGCTCCTGGAGGGAACACACACAGTAACAACAGTTAACTGTATAACAGTAACAACAACGTCTGGGGAAGCCCTCTGAATCCTGAGACAGGATGTGTAGTAACTGACCCAGGGTCTGCTCCTGGAGGGAACACACACAGTAACAACAGTTAACTGTATAACAGTAACAACAACGTCTGGGGAAGCCCTCTGAATCCTGAGACAGGATGTGTAGTAACTGACCCAGGGTCTGCTCCTGGAGGGAACACACACAGTAACAACAGTTAACTGTATAACAGAAATACAATCATCATGATGAACACTAAAATATGGACCATTTGTTACAACAGTAAACACCCTCACCACAACAACCTCAACAACAACCTCAACACCATAACAACAACCTCAAAACACAACACACCACACCTCAACACAACAACCTCACAACACACCTCAACACAACACAACCTCAACATACCTCACCTCAACACAACACACCTCAACACACCTCACCTCAACATACCTCAACACACCTCACCTCAACATACCTCAACACACCTCACCTCAACATACCTCAACACACCTCACCTCAACATACCTCAACACAAGAGATTTCGGCCTTTTAGAACCTGTGTCTCTGGTGTGAAAGACAAACCCCCTACACATGGTGCCAATAGGGTGAACCTACTTGTAACGTGAGTCATATAGCGAGGATCGCCACAGTATAATAGTTTTGAAATGACAGTCACAGGGACCAGGGTTTGAATCCCAGTCAGCGTACCCCCCCTCCCCCTCCTAAACTACTACACTGGTACCAGGTGTTGGACAGAACCATTGGAGGCGTACCCCCCCTCCCCCTCCTAAACTACTACACTGGTACCAGGTGTTGGACAGAACCATTGGAGGCGTACCCCCCCTCCCCCTCCTAAACTACTACACTGGTACCAGGTGTTGGACAGAACCATTGGAGGCGTACCCCCCCTCCCCCTCCTAAACTACTACACTGGTACCAGGTGTTGGACAGAACCATTGGAGGCGTACCCCCCCTCCCCCTCCTAAACTACTACACTGGTACCAGGTGTTGGACAGAACCATTGGAGGCGTACCCCCCCTCCCCCTCCTAAACTACTACACTGGTACCAGGTGTTGGACAGAACCATTGGAGGCGTACCCCCCCTCCCCCTCCTAAACTACTACACTGGTACCAGGTGTTGGACAGAACCATTGGAGGCGTACCCCCCCCTCCCCCTCCTAAACTACTACACTGGTACCAGGTGTTGGACAGAACCATTGGAGGCGTACCCCCCCTCCCCCTCCTAAACTACTACACTGGTACCAGGTGTTGGACAGAACCATTGGAGGCGTACTCCCCCCTCCCCCTCCTAAACTACTACACTGGTACCAGGTGTTGGACAGAACCATTGGAAGCATGTCCCAGCCCAGTTTTAGTCACAGTGCATTTTTCAGAGGCATAGATCTATGATTGTTCATAATTGATGTGCTAAAATATATAGCAGAAGAGCTATTGTTAATGAACTTCTTCAGCTTCTAGTGTATTCTATATTTACCACATATCCACTCCCATACAATATGTTTTGACAGCTGAAGCAAGCTCACGGGGGCAGCAGGTAGCTTAGTGGTTAGAGCGTTGGACTAATAACCGAAAGGTTGCTAGATCGAATCCCCGAGCCGACAAGGTAAAAATCTGTCGTTCTGCCTCTGAACAAGGCAGTATAGGGGGTCTATAAAATCCAATCGATTTTCTCCTCAAATTATGTTTTCTCGGTTTGATTTTTCCAGGTACTTTTGTATAAAAGTACCAAAATAATGTATGTTATAAGTCCAGAAAAATGCTTTAACCACATCAGAAGACCACTTTTGAGGTCTGGGGGGGGAAAAACAGCTGTTTCATGAGGTGTTGATTGTTGTAAACTGTAAGGTATCCCTTGATGGTATTTTGTTAGTTCAACATTATTCATGGTTGTATCCTAGGACCTACAGTATGTACATATATATATATATATATATATTACACCACAAGGGTAATGCTAATGAGCTATGTGACATATACAACAACCATCATAGAGAACTAACTGAAATATTATTGTTATAATTATTATCTCAGAGTAGACAGACCAGGGAAACCTCTAAATAAATGCATGACAGCCAGACAAGCCAGTGAATGAATCAAACAGACTTGTATATGAATGGAGAGGAAATGAGCGGACTTTGTGATCTGTGAGGTAAGTAACAACATATCAAGCAGATTACACACTTTGCTATTTCAGAAAACATAGCAACGTTTAAGACATGGATTTCATGATGTTGAAACGGTAACAAAAGTCGTTTGAAGTAATGTTTTCATCTTATTAGCTAAACCAAACTATTTGAAGCAGTGAAATTGTTGAGGAAATCAGCTTTGTTTACACAGCGGGGATGAAAAGAATGTCATTTTGAAATTCGAAGCGTTAGGTCGTCACACCGTTGATATAGCAACGGCCGCTAATAGCTTATCAAATCCCACTGCGACACGTAGAGGACGACACTTTTTGTCAAGTGGACGTTATTTACCCCATAATGACAAAGTGAAAACATGTTTTCTAGATTTCTTTGCAAATTCTTTGAAAATGAAATACAGAAATATGTCATTTACATAAGTATTCACACCCCTGAGTCAATACATGTTCGAATCACCTTTTGCAGTGATTACAGCTTTGAGTCTTTCTGGGTGAGTCTCTCTAAGAGCTTTGCACACCTGGATTGTACAACATTTACCCATTATTCTTTTCAAAATTCTTCAAGCTCTGTCAAATTGTTTGTTGATCATTGCTAGACAACCATTTTCAGGTCTTGAAATAGATTTTGAAGCAGATTTAAGTCAAATCTATCTAAGCCACTCGGGAGCATTCACTGTCTTCTTGGTAAACAACTCCAGTGCAGATTTGGCCTTGTGTTTTAGGTTATTGTCCTGCTGAAAGGTGAATTCATCTCCCAGTGTCTGGTGGAAAGCAGACTGAACCAGCTTTTCCTCTAGGATTTTGCCTGTGCTTAGCTCCATTCTGTTTATTTTTTATCCTGAAAAACTCCCCAGTCCTTAACGACTGCAAGCATACCCATAACATGTTGCAGCCACCACTATGCTTGAAAATATGGAGGGTGGTACTCAGTAATGTGTTGAACTGGATTTGCCCCAAACGTAACACTTTGTATTCAGAACAAAAAGGGACTTGCTTTGCCACATTTTTTGCCTTGTTGCAAACAGGATGCATGTTTTGGAATATATATATATATATATATATATTATGTACAGACTTCCTTCTTTTCACTCTGTCATTAAGGTTACTATTGTGGCGTAACTACAATGATGTTGATCCATCCTCAGTTTTCTCCCATCACATGCAACTTATTAAACATATTTTGACTCCTGAACTTATTTAGGCTTGCCATAACAAAAGGCATTTCATTTTTTATTTAACCTTTATTTAACTAGGCAATATCTGACAGTACACAGTATATCTGACAGTACACAGTATATCTCTGAAGGCTCAGTACACAGTATATCTGACCATGGATTGGACAGTCCTCTCTGAAGGCTCAGTACACAGTATATCTGACAGTACACAGTATATCTGACAGTACACAGTATATCTGACCATGGATTGGACAGTCCTCTCTGAAGGCTCAGTACACAGTATATCTGACAGTACACAGTATACCTGACAGTACACAGTATATCTCTGAAGTCTCAGTATACAGTATATCTGACCATGGATTGGACAGTCCTCTCTGAAGGCTCAGTACACAGTATATCTGACAGTACACAGTATATCTGACCATGGATTGGACAGTCCTCTCTGAAGGCTCAGTACACAGTATATCTGACAGTACACGGTATATCTGACAGTACACAGTATATCTGACCATGGATTGGACAGTCCTCTCTGAAGGCTCAGTACACAGTATATCTGACAGTACACAGTATATCTGACCATGGAAGTGTTGACTCCAGACTGACTAGTATCATCCACGTGTCCCATCAACTCTCTGTCCACTAGAGTATCAACACAAAGACGACAGCTGCTATTTTGTCCTTTTACTGTTTGCGATTCACTAATTATTATTTTTGATTCGATTCACTGCGATTGAACCGAATTCCAACTACTACAATGGTGAATCGAATCATTTGATTCGTCAAAATGTATTGTTTAAAAGATTAGATTTATACGAATTAAACAAATCTTAATAAAAAAAAAAGAATATATGTATGTATGTATGTATGTATGTATGTATGTATGTATGTATGTATATTGAGAAATGTGAAGCGGGGCATCCGTTATACAGTAAATGAAATGTGTAGGTCAGAGTCTCACCTGTGTCTGGTTCCCTGGCTCCCCCTGCTGGTCACTGAGTGGTAGAGTCCTGGCCAGGGCAGAGATGGCACTAGCCCTCACATAGCTCTCCTGATCACACAGCGCCTCCAGCAGGATAGGAGTGACCGTGCAGCTTAACGCCTCACACAGCTGGCCGAGGAACTCTAGAGTGGAGTCTAGAACCTCCCAACGCACATCACACACACGCTTCTTTAGCACGGGAAGGAGGTCTGTTACAACACACACACACACGCTTCTTTAGCACGGGAAGGAGGTCTGTTACAACACACACACACACACACACACGCTTCTTTAGCACGGGAAGGAGGTCTGTTACAACACACACACGCTTCTTTAGCACGGGAAGGAGGTCTGTTACAACATACACACACACACACGCTTCTTTAGCACGGGAAGGAGGTCTGTTACAACACACACACACTTCTTTAGCACAGGAAGGAGGTCTGTTACAACACACACACACACACGCTTCTTTAGCACAGGAAAGAGGTCTGTTACAACACACACACACACGCTTCTTTAGCACGGGAAGGAGGTCTGTTACAACACACACACACACACACACACTTCTTTAGCACGGGAAGGAGGTCTGTTACAACACACACACACACACACACACACGCTTCTTTAGCACGGGAAGGAGGTCTGTTACAACACACACAGGAAAAAACATCAGTATAAATATCTGTTAAGCAACATCTGACCAGATATATTGATGTTGACTCCCTGCACCTTCAGTGACCAGATATATTGATGTTGACTCCCTGTACCTTCAGTGACCAGATATATTGATGTTGACTCCCTGTACCTTCAGTGACCAGATATATTGATGTTGACTCCCTGTATCTTCAGTGACCAGATATATTGATGTTGACTCCCTGTACCTTCAGTGACCAGATATATTGATGTTGACTCCCTGCACCTTCAGTGACCAGATATATTGATGTTGACTCCCTGCACCTTCAGTGACCAGATATATTGATGTTGACTCCCTGTACCTTCAGTGACCAGATATATTGATGTTGACTCCCTGTACCTTCAGTGACCAGATATATTGATGTTGACTCCCTGTACCTTCAGTGACCAGATATATTGACTCCCTGTACCTTCAGTGACCAGATATATTGACTCCCTGTACCTTCAGTGACCAGATATATTGATGTTGACTCCCTGTACCTTCAGTGACCAGATATATTGATGTTGACTCCCTGTACCTTCAGTGACCAGATATATTGACTCCCTGTACCTTCAGTGACCAGATATATTGACTCCCTGTACCTTCAGTGACCAGATATATTGACTCCCTGTACCTTCAGTGACCAGATATATTGATGTTGACTCCCTGTACCTTCAGTGACCAGATATATTGATGTTGACTCCCTGTACCTTCAGTGACCAGATATATTGACTCCCTGTACCTTCAGTGACCAGATATATTGACTCCCTGTACCTTCAGTGACCAGATATATTGACTCCCTGTACCTTCAGTGACCAGATATATTGACTCCCTGTACCTTCAGTGACCAGATATATTGACTCCCTGTACCTTCAGTGACCAGATATATTGACTCCCTGTACATTCATTGACCAGATATATTGATGTTTGATTGGTTCTCTCTGTACCTTCATTGACCAGATCAGCCAGTGAGGAAGACTCTGCAGACACACGAAGCCACCTCAACATGGCCTGGTAGTTCTTCTGGAGCACCTGAACACAGGAGACAGTACGAAAGAAGGAGCACACACACAGTGGTCATTAATCAACTAGGAAACTAGCCAGCGGAAGAGAAACCAAACTGAGTTAGATGTTGTGGTTGGCTGTTTGTAAGGTGCGTCTCACGGTGGGTTCTGTAGGTTCTGCACTAGAACATGGAACACCTCCACCACCCGTTCCACAGCTCCTAAAACAACAACGCTTTTTTAAAAATGTATTATTTACACTTTTAAACATGATTGTATTCCTGAACACGCTCCCAGAGTCTGGATTCTCACCAGGGCAGGTGCTAAGGCTAGCCAGGGAGTCTAGGCCACACCTCTGGACCTTGCTGCAGCCAATCAGGTTGGTGGATGCTTTGCTACAGCCAATAGCAGCCTTGCTCTCGGGTGAGGGGGAGTGGCCGTTACAGATCCTCAGGAGTGACACCACAGCAAGGATGACAGCGGCAGATGACTCCTGAGAGAGACAGAGACAGAGAGAAAGACAGAGTGACAAAAAGAGTGAGAGAAAGAGTGAGTGACAGAGAGAACGACAGAGTGACAGAGAGAGAGAGAGAGAGAGAGAGAGAGAGAGAGAGAGAGAGAGAGAGAGAGAGAGAGAGAGAGATTGAAGGACCATATGAAAAAGAGGGGGGTTTGTCCAGCCGCCCCCAAATTCAGGTAGTAACAATTGTAAATCCCTCTACTGCTATGGAATATGCTATCCGGCTCAAAGGGCCAGAAAAAAGGTTTTGTACACAATGACAAACACACAGAGCGGTGGAGGAGGATAGTCTCTTACCATGTCTGTTGTGTAGGGAGCACTGGACACAGAGACGCAGAGCAGAGAGATACAGGAGGGTTTGTGATTGAGATGATCCCGCAGGAGAGAGAGAGAGAGAGAGAGCTACGACCCTCCGTCTGTCTGTCCTGGTCAGTGTCAGTCTGTCTGTGGTCCTCATCAGTCTGTCTGTGGTCTTCATCAGTCTGTCTGTAGTCGGTCTGTTGATCAGTATGTCTGTGGTCAGTCTGTCCATCAGTGTGTCTGTTGTCTTCATCAGTGTGTCTGTGGTCAGTCTGTCCATCAGTGTGTCTGTGGTCAGTCTGTCTATCAGTGTGTCTGTTGTCTTAATCAGTGTGTCTGTGGTCAGTCTGTCTATCAGTATGTCTGTGGTCAGTCTGTCCATCAGTGTGTCTGTGGTCAGTCTGTCCATCAGTGTGTCTGTTGTCTTCATCAGTGTGTCTGTGGTCAGTCTGTCCATCAGTGTGTCTGTGGTCAGTCTGTCCATCAGTGTGTCTGTGGTCAGTCTGTCCATCAGTGTGTCTGTGGTCAGTCTGTCCATCAGTGTGTCTGTGGTCAGTCTGTCCATCAGTGTGTCTGTGGTCAGTCTGTCCATCAGTGTGTCTGTGGTCAGTCTGTCTATCAGTGTGTCTGTGGTCAGTCTGTCCATCAGTGTGTCTGTGGTCAGTCTGTCCATCAGTGTGTCTGTGGTCAGTCTGTCCATCAGTGTGTCTGTGGTCAGTCTGTTGATCAGACACACTGATGGACATTAAAATCCAGACAGAAAATATTTACGCAAGAAGCAACCTATTATCACACAGTCGAACTCTGTTCATTGTGCCAGTCCAGCAGAGTTACTCCAGTAACCATCTGTAGAGGTCCCAGTAGAACAGCTACGCCCTTCTGTCTGAGGCCTGAAACAATACCCAGTTAGTCAGTCAGCTACGCCCTTCTGTCTGAGGCCTGAAACAATACCCAGTTAGTCAGTCAGCTACGCCCTTCTGTCTGAGGCCTGAAACAATACCCAGTTAGTCAGTCAGCTACGCCCTTCTGTCTGAGGCCTGAAACAATACCCAGTTAGTCAGTCAGCTACGCCCTTCTGTCTGAGGCCTGAAACAATACCCAGTTAGTCAGTCAGCTACGCCCTTCTGTCTGAGGCCTGAAACAATACCCAGTTAGTCAGTCAGCTACGCCCTTCTGTCTGAGGCCTGGAGGACTGAAACAATACCCAGTTAGTCAGTCAGCTACGCCCTTCTGTCTGAGGCCTGGAGGACTGAAACAATACCCAGTTAGTCAGTCAGCTACGCCCTTCTGTCTGAGGCCTGAAACAATACCCAGTTAGTCAGTCAGCTACGCCCTTCTGTCTGAGGCCTGGAGGACTGAAACAATACCCAGTTAGTCAGTCAGCTACGCCCTTCTGTCTGAGGCCTGGAGGACTGAAACAATACCCAGTTAGTCAGTCAGCTACGACCTTCTGTCTGAGGCCTGGAGGACTGAAACAATACCCAGTTAGTCAGTCAGCTACGCTGGCCACGGAATAGTGTGTGTCTGTTACCAGGTCTCCGGATGGAGGGTGGCGGCGGCACACAGCGCAGCGTCAGAGGGATTCTGGGTGTTCAACATGGACGCCATCAGAGAGACGAGTCTGGAGTCTCACGGACCGGACCTGCAAAACCAAACTTGACAATCTTATTGAACAATCTTACGTTAAATGTTCATATTACAAGGTGTGTGTGTGTGTGTGTGTGTGTGTGTGTGTGTGTAGGACTGAGTGAGGACAGAGAGAGGGAGACTAATCTTATTGCACAAGTCCATGTAGTCCCTCCCCGTTTCAGTGATTTTTTCCCCTAATTTTTAGTACTAAATAAACAGCACGTTGACGTAGCAACCTGGTTACCTTGGAAACATAAGCGATGTTCAGAATCAACCACCGCCATAATTCCGTAAAATTACCAAACACACCTGTATGTAGCCAGTAGGACGTCCATTAGAGGCTGTGTGACTGCTCTGCGGCCTTCTAGGACCAACCCCTCCAGAGGCCTCAGGACTCGCCTGATCACCCTGCCCCGGAGAGGAGCTTCCAGCTTGGGGAGAGTCAGGGCCAGCAGCCTCAGCCCCTGGAGCACCTGGTGACACATCATAACAATAGAAGACCATTAGAAACACCTTTATAAAATATCCTTATTAAGGGTTCGCAGCGTGAAACCTGTTGTTATTCTCATAAATCTATATATTTTGTTGACATGGACAAGTAACTCAAGCATAGATTGTTCACTTGGCACACAGAAACTAGAGGCCTTAGGTCCTCGCGAGCAGCACAGCGGTTTAAGGCAATGCATCCGCAGTGCTAGAGGCATCACTACAGATCCGGGTTCGATCCCAGGCTGTGTCGCAGCCGGCCGCGACCGGGAGACCCATGAGGCGGCGCACAATTGGCCCAGTTGTCGTCCGGGTTAGGGGAGGATTTGACCGGCCAGGACGTCCTTGTCCCATCGCGCTCTAGCGACTCCTTGTGCCGGCCGGGAGCCAGGTGTACGGTGTTTCCTCTGACATATGGGTGCGGCTGGCTTCCGGGTTAAGAGAGCAGTGTGTCAAGTAGCAGTGTGGCTAGGTTGGGTCGTGTTTCAGAGGACGCACGGCTCTCGACCTTCGCCTCTCCCGAGTCCATACGGGAGTTGCAGGGATGGGACAAGACTAACTACCAATTGGATACCATGAAATTGGGGAGAAAAAGGGGTACAAAATGTAAATAACTAGGAGGTCATGAGTAACATGGTAAAAAATAATGTCACAGATTGGCCTACAGGTGGCGCTGTAACAGAGTACTCAAAAACAACAAAAATACTATTTTTATAGCAATATGTCCACATTTATCTATATGCCAACAGTGATCAACAACATCTCATTTATCATAACTATTACAGATAACAAATCCTAAAATCCTAACATCCCTACTGCCTCTGATCTGGTGGACTCACTAAACAGAGAACATCCCTGGTCATCCCTACTGCCTCTGATCTGGTGGACCCACTAAACAGAGAACATCCCTGGTCATCCCTACTGCCTCTGATCTGGTGGACCCACTAAACAGAGAACATCCCTGGTCATCCCTACTGCCTCTGATCTGGCGGACTCACTAAACAGAGAACATCCCTGGTCATCCCTACTGCCTCTGATCTGGCGGACTCACTAAACAGAGAACATCCCTGGTCATCCCTACTGCCTCTGATCTGGTGGACTCACTAAACAGAGGACATCCCTGGTCATCCCTACTGCCTCTGATCTGGTGGACCCACTAAACAGAGAACATCCCTGGTCATCCCTACTGCCTCTGATCTGGTGGACCCACTAAACAGAGAACATCCCTGGTCATCCCTACTGCCTCTGATCTGGCGGACTCACTAAACAGAGAACATCCCTGGTCATCCCTACTGCCTCTGATCTGGTGGACCCACTAAACAGAGAACATCCCTGGTCATCCCTACTGCCTCTGATCTGGCGGACTCACTAAACAGAGAACATCCCTGGTCATCCCTACTGCCTCTGATCTGGTGGACCCACTAAACAGAGAACATCCCTGGTCATCCCTACTGCCTCTGATCTGGTGGACCCACTAAACAGAGAACATCCCTGGTCATCCCTACTGCCTCTGATCTGGTGGACTCACTAAACAGAGAACATCCCTGGTCATCCCTACTGCCTCTGATCTGGTGGACCCACTAAACAGAGAACATCCCTGGTCATCCCTACTGCCTCTGATCTGGTGGACTCACTAAACAGAGGACATCCCTGGTCATCCCTACTGCCTCTGATCTGGTGGACTCACTAAACAGAGGACATCCCTGGTCATCCCTACTGCCTCTGATCTGGAGGACTCACTAAACAGAGAACATCCCTGGTCATCCCTACTGCCTCTGATCTGGTGGACTCACTAAACAGAGGACATCCCTGGTCATCCCTACTGCCTCTGATCTGGTGGACCCACTAAACAGAGAACATCCCTGGTCATCCCTACTGCCTCTGATCTGGAGGACCCACTAAACAGAGAACATCCCTGGTCATCCCTACTGCCTCTGATCTGGTGGACCCACTAAACAGAGAACATCCCTGGTCATCCCTACTGCCTCTGATCTGGAGGACCCACTAAACAGAGAACATCCCTGGTCATCCCTACTGCCTCTGATCTGGTGGACCCACTAAACAGAGAACATCCCTGGTCATCCCTACTGCCTCTGATCTGGTGGACTCACTAAACAGAGAACATCCCTGGTCATCCCTACTGCCTCTGATCTGGTGGACTCACTAAACAGAGAACATCCCTGGTCATCCCTACTGCCTCTGATCTGGTGGACTCACTAAACAGAGAACATCCCTGGTCCTGGTCATCCCTACTGCCTCTGATCTGGTGGACCCACTAAACAGAGAACATCCCTGGTCATCCCTACTGCCTCTGATCTGGCGGACTCACTAAACAGAGAACATCCCTGGTCATCCCTACTGCCTCTGATCTGGCGGACTCACTAAACAGAGAACATCCCTGGTCATCCCTACTGCCTCTGATCTGGTGGACTCACTAAACAGAGAACATCCCTGGTCATCCCTACTGCCTCTGATCTGGCGGACTCACTAAACAGAGAACATCCCTGGTCATCCCTACTGCCTCTGATCTGGTGGACTCACTAAACAGAGAACATCCCTGGTCATCCCTACTGCCTCTGATCTGGTGGACTCACTAAACAGAGAACATCCCTGGTCATCCCTACTGCCTCTGATCTGGTGGACTCACTAAACAGAGAACATCCCTGGTCATCCCCATCCCTACTGCCTCTGATCTGGCGGACTCACTAAACAGAGAACATCCCTGGTCATCCCTACTGCCTCTGATCTGGTGGACTCACTAAACAGAGAACATCCCTGGTCATCCCTACTGCCTCTGATCTGGTGGACTCACTAAACAGAGAACATCCCTGGTCATCCCTACTGCCTCTGATCTGGTGGACTCACTAAACAGAGAACATCCCTGGTCATCCCTACTGCTTCTGATCTGGAGGACTCACTAAACAGAGAACATCCCTGGTCATCCCTACTGCCTCTGATCTGGCGGACCCACTAAACAGAGAACATCCCTGGTCATCCCTACTGCCTTTGATCTGGCGGACTCACTAAACAGAGAACATCCCTGGTCATCCCTACTGCCTCTGATCTGGTGGACTCACTAAACAGAGAACATCCCTGGTCATCCCTACTGCCTCTGATCTGGCGGACTCACTAAACAGAGAACATCCCTGGTCATCCCTACTGCCTCTGATCTGGTGGACCCACTAAACAGAGAACATCCCTGGTCATCCCTACTGTCTCTGATCTGGTGGACTCACTAAACAGAGAACATCCCTGGTCATCCCTACTGCTTCTGATCTGGAGGACCCACTAAACAGAGAACATCCCTGGTCATCCCTACTGCCTCTGATCTGGAGGACCCACTAAACAGAGAACATCCCTGGTCATCCCTACTGCCTCTGATCTGGTGGACCCACTAAACAGAGAACATCCCTGGTCATCCCTACTGCCTCTGATCTGGTGGACTCACTAAACATACACGCTTCATCTGTAAATTATGTCTGAGTGTTGGCGTGTGCCCCCTGGCTATCCGTAAATAAAAACAAGAAAAGGGTTTGACTAATAATATGGACATTTAAATGATTTATATACAGTATGACACAGTGTGGTACTTCTCCACCCCTGGTGATTCTCATCACGTCAGGAACAGTTCTTCTAAGAAGTGATCATTTGAAACGAGGCTCAACAAGTTAAAATACATTTTTCAGGGTTACAAAACAAAACCTGTCTTCTTTTTGATATACAGACGTTTGATTGAGTTTATTATGGCTTATATTTATTATTCCTTGGAATGTTCTACATGGAACAACAAATAGTTTCACAGTATTTAAAAAAAAAGTTATCTTTAGTTAAAGACAGAGTCCATCCCTACCATGATGAACCATGTTAAGACTCTGGGTAAAGACAGAGTCCATACCTACTCTGGCCTTCCTGTCTGGGTTGGCGCCCCCCCCCCCTTGGGTTGTGCCGTGGCGGAGATCTTTGTGGGCTATACTCGGCCTTGTCTCAGGATGGTAAGTTGGTGGTTGAAGATATCCCTCTAGTGGTGTGGGGGCTGTGCTTTGGCAAAGTGGGTGGGGTTATATCCTGCCTGTTTGGCCCTGTCCGGGGGTAGCATCGGATGGGGCCACAGTGTCTCCTGACCCCTCCTGTCTCAGCCTCCAGTATTTATGCTGCAGTAGTTTATGTGTTGGGGGGGCTAGGGTCAGTCTGTTATATCTGGAGTATTTCTCCTGTCTTATCCGGTGTCCTGTGTGAATTTACGTTCTCTCTCTCTCTCTCTCTCTCTCTCTCTCTCTCTCATCTATCTATCTATCAGGACCTGAGCCCTAGGACCATGCCTCAGGACTACCTGGCATGATGACTCGTTGTCCCCAGTCCACCTGGCCGTGCTGCTGCTCCAGTTTCAACTGTTCTGCCTGCGGCTATGGAATTATTTGCTGCATTCAAATATGACCGCACTGTACATATAGATGCACGTTATCACATATACTAAAAATAGAAAATAACATATTGTTGCCCTGTTATGTGGTCTGAACATAGTGAAAAGTGGATATTTATCTGTCTTCAACCACTCCTTTCCTTTCCCTTTCCTCCCATCTCCTCTAGGGGCACTGCTGTAAAAAATATATATTCTCAATCAACCAACTGTACCTGGGTGTGGCTGTCCGTCTCCAGAGAGCTCTCCAGGTGCTTCAAGATCTCCATGGTGATGGAACACCCGCTTCCTGGACTTGTCTCCATGGTTACGTCCAATTCTACCTCTTCTTTATTGGGTGGAACAGTGAGGCCATTCCCGCGGGTTGTGGGTGAGGTTGTAGCTGGCTGGTGGAAGGTTAGGAGGCGGGCCACGAGGTGATTTGCGGCCGAGGCGACGAATAGGCTGGGGTCAGTCTGTAGCTGGAGGAGGGGTTTGGTCAGGCCTGAAGAGATACAATCAAACACATTTTCATTTGTCACATTCTTCGTAAACAACAGGTGAAGACTAACATTGAAATGCTTCCTTTCAGGCCCTTCCCAACAATGAGAAGAGAAAGACAATAGAGAAGTAAAACACGTAATAATAAATACACAATAAGTAACAATAACATGGCTGTATACACAGGGGTACCAGTACTGAGTTGATGTGTAGGGGTACTAGGTAATAACATGGCTGTATACACAGAGTACCAGTACTGAGTTGATGTGTAGGGGTACTAGGTAATAACATGGCTGTATACACAGGGGTACCAGTACTGAGTTGATGTGTAGGGGTACTAGGTAATAACATGGCTGTATACACAGAGAACCAGTACTGAGTTGATGTGTAGGGGTACTAGGTAATAACATGGCTGTATACACAGGGGTAACAGTACTGAGTTGATGTGTAGGGGTACTGGGTAATAACATGGCTGTATACACAGAGTACCAGTACTGAGTTGATGTGTAGGGGTACTAGGTAATAACATGGCTGTATACACAGAGTACCAGTACTGAGTTGATGTGTAGGGGTACTAGGTAATAACATGGCTGTATACACAGGGGTACCAGTACTGAGTTGATGTGTAGGGGTACTAGGTAATAACATGGCTGTAAACACAGAGTACCAGTACTGAGTTGATGTGTAGGGGTACTAGGTAATAACATGGCTGTATACACAGGGGTAACAGTACTGAGTTGATGTGTAGGGGTACTAGGTAATAACATGGTTGTAAACACAGGGGTAACAGTACTGAGTTGATGTGTAGGGGTACTAGGTAATAACATGGCTGTAAACACAGGGGTAACAGTACTGAGTTGATGTGTAGGGGTACTAGGTAATAACATGGCTGTAAACACAGGGGTAACAGTACTGAGTTGATGTGTAGGGGTACTAGGTAATAACATGGCTGTAAACACAGGGGTAACAGTACTGAGTTGATGTGTAGGGGTACTAGGTAATAACATGGCTGTAAACACAGAGTACCAGTACTGAGTTGATGTGTAGGGGTACTAGGTAATAACATGGCTGTATACACAGGGGTAACAGTACTGAGTTGATGTGTAGGGGTACTAGGTAATAACATGGCTGTAAACACAGAGTACCAGTACTGAGTTGATGTGTAGGGGTACTAGGTAATAACATGGCTGTAAACACAGGGGTAACAGTACTGAGTTGATGTGTAGGGGTACTAGGTAATAACATGGCTGTAAACACAGGGGTAACAGTACTGAGTTGATGTGTAGGGGTACTAGGTAATAACATGGCTGTAAACACAGGGGTAACAGTACTGAGTTGATGTGTAGGGGTACTAGGTAATAACATGGCTGTATACACAGGGGTAACAGTACTGAGTTGATGTGTAGGGGTACTAGGTAATAACATGGCTGTATACACAGAGTACCAGTACTGAGTTGATGTGTAGGGGTACTAGGTAATAACATGGCTGTATACACAGAGTACCAGTACTGAGTTGATGTGTAGGGGTACTAGGTAATAACATGGCTGTAAACACAGGGGTAACAGTACTGAGTTGATGTGTAGGGGTACTAGGTAATAACATGGCTGTAAACACAGGGGTAACAGTACTGAGTTGATGTGTAGGGGTACTAGGTAATAACATGGCTGTAAACACAGGGGTAACAGTACTGAGTTGATGTGTAGGGGTACTAGGTAATAACATGGCTGTAAACACAGGGGTAACAGTACTGAGTTGATGTGTAGGGGTACTAGGTAATAACATGGCTGTAAACACAGGGGTAACAGTACTGAGTTGATGTGTAGGGGTACTAGGTAATAACATGGCTGTAAACACAGGGGTAACAGTACTGAGTTGATGTGTAGGGGTACTAGGTAATAACATGGCTGTAAACACAGGGGTAACAGTACTGAGTTGATGTGTAGGGGTACTAGGTAATAACATGGCTGTAAACACAGAGTACCAGTACTGAGTTGATGTGTAGGGGTACTAGGTAATAACATGGCTGTAAACACAGGGGTAACAGTACTGAGTTGATGTGTAGGGGTACTAGGTAATAACATGGCTGTAAACACAGAGTACCAGTACTGAGTTGATGTGTAGGGGTACTAGGTAATAACATGGCTGTAAACACAGAGTACCAGTACTGAGTTGATGTGTAGGGGTACTAGGTAATAACATGGCTGTAAACACAGGGGTACCAGTACTGAGTTGATGTGTAGGGGTACTAGGTAATAACATGGCTGTAAACACAGGGGTAACAGTACTGAGTTGATGTGTAGGGGTACTAGGTAATAACATGGCTGTAAACACAGGGGTAACAGTACTGAGTTGATGTGTAGGGGTACTAGGTAATAACATGGCTGTATACACAGAGTACCAGTACTGAGTTGATGTGTAGGGGTACTAGGTAATAACATGGCTGTAAACACAGAGTACCAGTACTGAGTTGATGTGTAGGGGTACTAGGTAATAACATGGCTGTAAACACAGGAGTACCAGTACTGAGTTGATGTGTAGGGGTACTAGGTAATAACATGGCTGTATACACAGAGTACCAGTACTGAGTTGATGTGTAGGGGTACTAGGTAATAACATGGCTGTATACACAGAGTACCAGTACTGAGTTGATGTGTAGGGGTACTAGGTAATAACATGGCTGTAAACACAGAGTACCAGTACTGAGTTGATGTGTAGGGGTACTAGGTAATAACATGGCTGTAAACACAGAGTACCAGTACTGAGTTGATGTGTAGGGGTACTAGGTAATAACATGGCTGTAAACACAGGGGTAACAGTACTGAGTTGATGTGTAGGGGTACTAGGTAATAACATGGCTGTATACACAGAGTACCAGTACTGAGTTGATGTGTAGGGGTACTAGGTAATAACATGGCTGTAAACACAGGGGTAACAGTACTGAGTTGATGTGTAGGGGTACTAGGTAATAACATGGCTGTAAACACAGGGGTAACAGTACTGAGTTGATGTGTAGGGGTACTAGGTAATAACATGGCTGTATACACAGGGGTACCAGTACTGAGTTGATGTGTAGGGGTACTAGGTAATAACATGGCTGTAAACACAGAGTACCAGTACTGAGTTGATGTGTAGGGGTACTAGGTAATAACATGGCTGTAAACACAGGGGTAACAGTACTGAGTTGATGTGTAGGGGTACTAGGTAATAACATGGCTGTAAACACAGGGGTAACAGTACTGAGTTGATGTGTAGGGGTACTAGGTAATAACATGGCTGTAAACACAGGGTACCAGTACTGAGTTGATGTGTAGGGGTACTAGGTAATAACATGGCTGTAAACACAGGGGTAACAGTACTGAGTTGATGTGTAGGGGTACTAGGTAATAACATGGCTGTATACACAGAGTACCAGTACTGAGTTGATGTGTAGGGGTACTAGGTAATAACATGGCTGTATACACAGAGTACCAGTACTGAGTTGATGTGTAGGGGTACTAGGTAATAACATGGCTGTAAACACAGAGTACCAGTACTGAGTTGATGTGTAGGGGTACTAGGTAATAACATGGCTGTAAACACAGAGTACCAGTACTGAGTTGATGTGTAGGGGTACTAGGTAATAACATGGCTGTAAACACAGAGTACCAGTACTGAGTTGATGTGTAGGGGTACTAGGTAATAACATGGCTGTAAACACAGAGTACCAGTACTGAGTTGATGTGTAGGGGTACTAGGTAATAACATGGCTGTATACACAGAGTACCAGTACTGAGTTGATGTGTAGGGGTACTAGGTAATAACATGGCTGTAAACACAGGGGTAACAGTACTGAGTTGATGTGTAGGGGTACTAGGTAATAACATGGCTGTAAACACAGAGTACCAGTACTGAGTTGATGTGTAGGGGTACTAGGTAATAACATGGCTGTAAACACAGGGGTAACAGTACTGAGTTGATGTGTAGGGGTACTAGGTAATAACATGGCTGTAAACACAGGGGTACCAGTACTGAGTTGATGTGTAGGGGTACTAGGTAATAACATGGCTGTATACACAGGGGTAACAGTACTGAGTTGATGTGTAGGGGTACTAGGTAATAACATGGCTGTAAACACAGAGTACCAGTACTGAGTTGATGTGTAGGGGTACTAGGTAATAACATGGCTGTAAACACAGAGTACCAGTACTGAGTTGATGTGTAGGGGTACTAGGTAATAACATGGCTGTAAACACAGGGGTAACAGTACTGAGTTGATGTGTAGGGGTACTAGGTAATAACATGGCTGTAAACACAGGGGTAACAGTACTGAGTTGATGTGTAGGGGTACTAGGTAATAACATGGCTGTAAACACAGAGTACCAGTACTGAGTTGATGTGTAGGGGTACTAGGTAATAACATGGCTGTAAACACAGGGGTAACAGTACTGAGTTGATGTGTAGGGGTACTAGGTAATAACATGGCTGTAAACACAGGGGTAACAGTACTGAGTTGATGTGTAGGGGTACTAGGTAATAACATGGCTGTAAACACAGGGTAACAGTACTGAGTTGATGTGTAGGGGTACTAGGTAATAACATGGCTGTAAACACAGAGTACCAGTACTGAGTTGATGTGTAGGGGTACTAGGTAATAACATGGCTGTAAACACAGGGGTACCAGTACTGAGTTGATGTGTAGGGGTACTAGGTAATAACATGGCTGTATACACAGAGTACCAGTACTGAGTTGATGTGTAGGGGTACTAGGTAATAACATGGCTGTATACACAGAGTACCAGTACTGAGTTGATGTGTAGGGGTACTAGGTAATAACATGGCTGTAAACACAGAGTACCAGTACTGAGTTGATGTGTAGGGGTACTAGGTAATAACATGGCTGTATACACAGAGTACCAGTACTGAGTTGATGTGTAGGGGTACTAGGTAATAACATGGCTGTAAACACAGAGTACCAGTACTGAGTTGATGTGTAGGGGTACTAGGTAATAACATGGCTGTAAACACAGGGGTAACAGTACTGAGTTGATGTGTAGGGGTACTAGGTAATAACATGGCTGTAAACACAGGGGTAACAGTACTGAGTTGATGTGTAGGGGTACTAGGTAATAACATGGCTGTAAACACAGAGTACCAGTACTGAGTTGATGTGTAGGGGTACTAGGTAATAACATGGCTGTAAACACAGGGGTACCAGTACTGAGTTGATGTGTAGGGGTACTAGGTAATAACATGGCTGTAAACACAGAGTACCAGTACTGAGTTGATGTGTAGGGGTACTAGGTAATAACATGGCTGTAAACACAGAGTACCAGTACTGAGTTGATGTGAAGGGGTACTAGGTAATAACATGGCTGTAAACACAGGGGTAACAGTACTGAGTTGATGTGTAGGGGTACTAGGTAATAACATGGCTGTAAACACAGGGGTAACAGTACTGAGTTGATGTGTAGGGGTACTAGGTAATAACATGGCTGTAAAGACAGGGGTAACAGTACTGAGTTGATGTGTAGGGGTACTAGGTAATAACATGGCTGTATACACAGGGGTAACAGTACTGAGTTGATGTGTAGGGGTACTAGGTAATAACATGGCTGTAAACACAGGAGTAACAGTACTGAGTTGATGTGTAGGGGTACTAGGTAATAACATGGCTGTAAACACAGAGTACCAGTACTGAGTTGATGTGTAGGGGTACTAGGTAATAACATGGCTGTAATACACAGAGTACCAGTACTGAGTTGATGTGTAGGGGTACTAGGTAATAACATGGCTGTATACACAGAGTACCAGTACTGAGTTGATGTGTAGGGGTACTAGGTAATAACATGGCTGTAAACACAGGGGTAACAGTACTGAGTTGATGTGTAGGGGTACTAGGTAATAACATGGCTGTAAACACAGAGTACCAGTACTGAGTTGATGTGTAGGGGTACTAGGTAATAACATGGCTGTATACACAGGGGTAACAGTACTGAGTTGATGTGTAGGGGTACTAGGTAATAACATGGCTGTAAACACAGGGGTACCAGTACTGAGTTGATGTGTAGGGGTACTAGGTAATAACATGGCTGTAAACACAGGGGTAACAGTACTGAGTTGATGTGTAGGGGTACTAGGTAATAACATGGCTGTATACACAGGGGTACCAGTACTGAGTTGATGTGTAGGGGTACTAGGTAATAACATGGCTGTATACACAGAGTACCAGTACTGAGTTGATGTGTAGGGGTACTAGGTAATAACATGGCTGTAAACACAGGGGTACCAGTACTGAGTTGATGTGTAGGGTTACTAGGTAATAACATGGCTGTAAACACAGGGGTAACAGTACTGAGTTGATGTGTAGGGGTACTAGGTAATAACATGGCTGTAAACACAGGGGTAACAGTACTGAGTTGATGTGTAGGGGTACTAGGTAATAACATGGCTGTAAACACAGGGGTAACAGTACTGAGTTGATGTGTAGGGGTACTAGGTAATAACATGGCTGTAAACACAGAGTACCAGTACTGAGTTGATGTGTAGGGGTACTAGGTAATAACATGGCTGTAAACACAGAGTACCAGTACTGAGTTGATGTGTAGGGGTACTAGGTAATAACATGGCTGTAAACACAGAGTACCAGTACTGAGTTGATGTGTAGGGGTACTAGGTAATAACATGGCTGTAAACACAGAGTACCAGTACTGAGTTGATGTGTAGGGGTACTAGGTAATAACATGGCTGTAAACACAGAGTACCAGTACTGAGTTGATGTGTAGGGGTACTAGGTAATAACATGGCTGTAAACACAGGAGTACCAGTACTGAGTTGATGTGTAGGGGTACTAGGTAATAACATGGCTGTAAACACAGGGGTAACAGTACTGAGTTGATGTGTAGGGGTACTAGGTAATAACATGGCTGTAAACACAGAGTACCAGTACTGAGTTGATGTGTAGGGGTACTAGGTAATAACATGGCTGTATACACAGCGTACCAGTACTGAGTTGATGTGTAGGGGTACTAGGTAATAACATGGCTGTAAACACAGGAGTAACAGTACTGAGTTGATGTGTAGGGGTACTAGGTAATAACATGGCTGTAAACACAGAGTACCAGTACTGAGTTGATGTGTAGGGGTACTAGGTAATAACATGGCTGTATACACAGAGTACCAGTACTGAGTTGATGTGTAGGGGTACTAGGTAATAACATGGCTGTATACACAGAGTACCAGTACTGAGTTGATGTGTAGGGGTACTAGGTAATAACATGGCTGTAAACACAGGGGTACCAGTACTGAGTTGATGTGTAGGGGTACTAGGTAATAACATGGCTGTAAACACAGGGGTACCAGTACTGAGTTGATGTGTAGGGGTACTAGGTAATAACATGGCTGTAAACACAGGGGTAACAGTACTGAGTTGATGTGTAGGGGTACTAGGTAATAACATGGCTGTAAACACAGGGGTACCAGTACTGAGTTGATGTGTAGGGGTACTAGGTAATAACATGGCTGTATACACAGGGGTAACAGTACTGAGTTGATGTGTAGGGGTACTAGGTAATAACATGGCTGTAAACACAGGGGTAACAGTACTGAGTTGATGTGTAGGGGTACTAGGTAATAACATGGCTGTAAACACAGAGTACCAGTACTGAGTTGATGTGTAGGGGTACTAGGTAATAACATGGCTGTAAACACAGGGGTACCAGTACTGAGTTGATGTGTAGGGGTACTAGGTAATAACATGGCTGTAAACACAGGGGTAACAGTACTGAGTTGATGTGTAGGGGTACTAGGTAATAACATGGCTGTATACACAGAGTACCAGTACTGAGTTGATGTGTAGGGGTACTAGGTAATAACATGGCTGTAAACACAGAGTACCAGTACTGAGTTGATGTGTAGGGGTACTAGGTAATAACATGGCTGTAAACACAGGGGTAACAGTACTGAGTTGATGTGTAGGGGTACTAGGTAATAACATGGCTGTAAACACAGAGTACCAGTACTGAGTTGATGTGTAGGGGTACTAGGTAATAACATGGCTGTAAACACAGAGTACCAGTACTGAGTTGATGTGTAGGGGTACTAGGTAATAACATGGCTGTAAACACAGGGGTACCAGTACTGAGTTGATGTGTAGGGGTACTAGGTAATAACATGGCTGTATACACAGGGTACCAGTACTGAGTTGATGTGTAGGGGTACTAGGTAATAACATGGCTGTATACACAGAGTACCAGTACTGAGTTGATGTGTAGGGGTACTAGGTAATAACATGGCTGTAAACACAGAGTACCAGTACTGTGTTGATGTGTAGGGGTACTAGGTAATAACATGGCTGTAAACACAGGGGTACCAGTACTGAGTTGATGTGTAGGGGTACTAGGTAATAACATGGCTGTAAACACAGGGGTAACAGTACTGAGTTGATGTGTAGGGGTACTAGGTAATAACATGGCTGTAAACACAGGGGTAACAGTACTGAGTTGATGTGTAGGGGTACTAGGTAATAACATGGCTGTAAACACAGAGTACCAGTACTGAGTTGATGTGTAGGGGTACTAGGTAATAACATGGCTGTAAACACAGGGTACCAGTACTGAGTTGATGTGTAGGGGTACTAGGTAATAACATGGCTGTAAACACAGAGTACCAGTACTGAGTTGATGTGTAGGGGTACTAGGTAATAACATGGCTGTATACACAGAGTACCAGTACTGAGTTGATGTGTAGGGGTACTAGGTAATAACATGGCTGTAAACACAGGAGTACCAGTACTGAGTTGATGTGTAGGGGTACTAGGTAATAACATGGCTGTAAACACAGAGTACCAGTACTGAGTTGATGTGTAGGGGTACTAGGTAATAACATGGCTGTATACACAGAGTACCAGTACTGAGTTGATGTGTAGGGGTACTAGGTAATAACATGGCTGTAAACACAGGAGTAACAGTACTGAGTTGATGTGTAGGGGTACTAGGTAATAACATGGCTGTAAACACAGAGTACCAGTACTGAGTTGATGTGTAGGGGTACTAGGTAATAACATAGCTGTAAACACAGGGGTAACAGTACTGAGTTGATGTGTAGGGGTACTAGGTAATAACATGGCTGTAAACACAGAGTACCAGTACTGAGTTGATGTGTAGGGGTACTAGGTAATAACATGGCTGTATACACAGGGGTAACAGTACTGAGTTGATGTGTAGGGGTACTAGGTAATAACATGGCTGTAAACACAGGGGTACCAGTACTGAGTTGATGTGTAGGGGTACTAGGTAATAACATGGCTGTATACACAGGGGTAACAGTACTGAGTTGATGTGTAGGGGTACTAGGTAATAACATGGCTGTATACACAGGGGTAACAGTACTGAGTTGATGTGTAGGGGTACTAGGTAATAACATGGCTGTAAACACAGAGTACCAGTACTGAGTTGATGTGTAGGGGTACTAGGTAATAACATGGCTGTAAACACAGGGGTACCAGTACTGAGTTGATGTGTAGGGGTACTAGGTAATAACATGGCTGTAAACACAGGGGTAACAGTACTGAGTTGATGTGTAGGGGTACTAGGTAATAACATGGCTGTAAACACAGGGGTACCAGTACTGAGTTGATGTGTAGGGTTACTAGGTAATAACATGGCTGTAAACACAGGGGTAACAGTACTGAGTTGATGTGTAGGGGTACTAGGTAATAACATGGCTGTAAACACAGGGGTAACAGTACTGAGTTGATGTGTAGGGGTACTAGGTAATAACATGGCTGTAAACACAGAGTACCAGTACTGAGCTGATGTGTAGGGGTACTAGGTAATAACATGGCTGTAAACACAGAGTACCAGTACTGAGTTGATGTGTAGGGGTACTAGGTAATAACATGGCTGTAAACACAGGGGTACCAGTACTGAGTTGATGTGTAGGGGTACTAGGTAATAACATGGCTGTATACACAGAGTACCAGTACTGAGTTGATGTGTAGGGGTACTAGGTAATAACATGGCTGTATACACAGAGTACCAGTACTGAGTTGATGTGTAGGGGTACTAGGTAATAACATGGCTGTAAACACAGAGTACCAGTACTGAGTTGATGTGTAGGGGTACTAGGTAATAACATGGCTGTATACACAGAGTACCAGTACTGAGTTGATGTGTAGGGGTACTAGGTAATAACATGGCTGTAAACACAGAGTACCAGTACTGAGTTGATGTGTAGGGGTACTAGGTAATAACATGGCTGTAAACACAGGGGTAACAGTACTGAGTTGATGTGTAGGGGTACTAGGTAATAACATGGCTGTAAACACAGGGGTACCAGTACTGAGTTGATGTGTAGGGGTACTAGGTAATAACATGGCTGTATACACAGGGGTAACAGTACTGAGTTGATGTGTAGGGGTACTAGGTAATAACATGGCTGTATACACAGGGGTAACAGTACTGAGTTGATGTGTAGGGGTACTAGGTAATAACATGGCTGTAAACACAGAGTACCAGTACTGAGTTGATGTGTAGGGGTACTAGGTAATAACATGGCTGTAAACACAGGGGTACCAGTACTGAGTTGATGTGTAGGGGTACTAGGTAATAACATGGCTGTAAACACAGGGGTAACAGTACTGAGTTGATGTGTAGGGGTACTAGGTAATAACATGGCTGTAAACACAGGGGTACCAGTACTGAGTTGATGTGTAGGGGTACTAGGTAATAACATGGCTGTAAACACAGAGTACCAGTACTGAGTTGATGTGTAGGGGTACTAGGTAATAACATGGCTGTAAACACAGGGGTAACAGTACTGAGTTGATGTGTAGGGGTACTAGGTAATAACATGGCTGTAAACACAGAGTACCAGTACTGAGTTGATGTGTAGGGGTACTAGGTAATAACATGGCTGTAAACACAGGGGTACCAGTACTGAGTTGATGTGTAGGGGTACTAGGTAATAACATGGCTGTAAACACAGGAGTACCAGTACTGAGTTGATGTGTAGGGGTACTAGGTAATAACATGGCTGTAAACACAGAGTACCAGTACTGAGTTGATGTGTAGGGGTACTAGGTAATAACATGGCTGTATACACAGAGTACCAGTACTGAGTTGATGTGTAGGGGTACTAGGTAATAACATGGCTGTAAACACAGGGGTACCAGTACTGAGTTGATGTGTAGGGGTACTAGGTAATAACATGGCTGTAAACACAGGGGTAACAGTACTGAGTTGATGTGTAGGGGTACTAGGTAATAACATGGCTGTAAACACAGGGGTAACAGTACTGAGTTGATGTGTAGGGGTACTAGGTAATAACATGGCTGTAAACACAGGGGTACCAGTACTGAGTTGATGTGTAGGGGTACTAGGTAATAACATGGCTGTAAACACAGAGTACCAGTACTGAGTTGATGTGTAGGGGTACTAGGTAATAACATGGCTGTAAACACAGGGGTACCAGTACTGAGTTGATGTGTAGGGGTACTAGGTAATAACATGGCTGTATACACAGAGTACCAGTACTGAGTTGATGTGTAGGGGTACTAGGTAATAACATGGCTGTATACACAGAGTACCAGTACTGAGTTGATGTGTAGGGGTACTAGGTAATAACATGGCTGTAAACACAGAGTACCAGTACTGTGTTGATGTGTAGGGGTACTAGGTAATAACATGGCTGTATACACAGAGTACCAGTACTGAGTTGATGTGTAGGGGTACTAGTTAATAACATGGCTGTAAACACAGAGTACCAGTACTGTGTTGATGTGTAGGGGTACTAGGTAATAACATGGCTGTAAACACAGGGGTAACAGTACTGAGTTGATGTGTGGGGGTACTAGGTAATAACATGGCTGTAAACACAGGGGTACCAGTACTGAGTTGATGTGTAGGGGTACTAGGTAATAACATGGCTGTAAACACAGAGTACCAGTACTGAGTTGATGTGTAGGGGTACTAGGTAATAACATGGCTGTAAACACAGGGGTACCAGTACTGAGTTGATGTGTAGGGGTACTAGGTAATAACATGGCTGTAAACACAGAGTACCAGTACTGAGTTGATGTGTAGGGGTACTAGGTAATAACATGGCTGTATACACAGCGTACCAGTACTGAGTTGATGTGTAGGGGTACTAGGTAATAACATGGCTGTAAACACAGGAGTAACAGTACTGAGTTGATGTGTAGGGGTACTAGGTAATAACATGGCTGTAAACACAGAGTACCAGTACTGAGTTGATGTGTAGGGGTACTAGGTAATAACATGGCTGAATACACAGAGTACCAGTACTGAGTTGATGTGTAGGGGTACTAGGTAATAACATGGCTGTATACACAGAGTACCAGTACTGAGTTGATGTGTAGGGGTACTAGGTAATAACATAGCTGTAAACACAGGGGTAACAGTACTGAGTTGATGTGTAGGGGTACTAGGTAATAACATGGCTGTAAACACAGAGTACCAGTACTGAGTTGATGTGTAGGGGTACTAGGTAATAACATGGCTGTATACACAGGGGTAACAGTACTGAGTTGATGTGTAGGGGTACTAGGTAATAACATGGCTGTAAACACAGGGGTACCAGTACTGAGTTGATGTGTAGGGGTACTAGGTAATAACATGGCTGTATACACAGGGGTAACAGTACTGAGTTGATGTGTAGGGGTACTAGGTAATAACATGGCTGTATACACAGGGGTAACAGTACTGAGTTGATGTGTAGGGGTACTAGGTAATAACATGGCTGTAAACACAGAGTACCAGTACTGAGTTGATGTGTAGGGGTACTAGGTAATAACATGGCTGTAAACACAGGGGTACCAGTACTGAGTTGATGTGTAGGGGTACTAGGTAATAACATGGCTGTAAACACAGGGGTAACAGTACTGAGTTGATGTGTTGGGGTACTAGGTAATAACATGGCTGTAAACACAGGGGTACCAGTACTGAGTTGATGTGTAGGGTTACTAGGTAATAACATGGCTGTAAACACAGGGGAAACAGTACTGAGTTGATGTGTAGGGGTACTAGGTAATAACATGGCTGTAAACACAGGGGTAACAGTACTGAGTTGATGTGTAGGGGTACTAGGTAATAACATGGCTGTAAACACAGAGTACCAGTACTGAGCTGATGTGTAGGGGTACTAGGTAATAACATGGCTGTAAACACAGAGTACCAGTACTGAGTTGATGTGTAGGGGTACTAGGTAATAACATGGCTGTAAACACAGGGGTACCAGTACTGAGTTGATGTGTAGGGGTACTAGGTAATAACATGGCTGTATACACAGAGTACCAGTACTGAGTTGATGTGTAGGGGTACTAGGTAATAATATGGCTGTATACACAAAGTACCAGTACTGAGTTGATGTGTAGGGGTACTAGGTAATAACATGGCTGTAAACACAGAGTACCAGTACTGTGTTGATGTGTAGGGGTACTAGGTAATAACATGGCTGTATACACAGAGTACCAGTACTGAGTTGATGTGTAGGGGTACTAGTTAATAACATGGCTGTAAACACAGAGTACCAGTACTGTGTTGATGTGTAGGGGTACTAGGTAATAACATGGCTGTAAACACAGGGGTAACAGTACTGAGTTGATGTGTGGGGGTACTAGGTAATAACATGGCTGTAAACACAGGGGTAACAGTACTGAGTTGATGTGTAGGGGTACTAGGTAATAACATGGCTGTAAACACAGAGTACCAGTACTGAGTTGATGTGTAGGGGTACTAGGTAATAACATGGCTGTAAACACAGGGGTACCAGTACTGAGTTGATGTGTAGGGGTACTAGGTAATAACATGGCTGTAAACACAGAGTACCAGTACTGAGTTGATGTGTAGGGGTACTAGGTAATAACATGGCTGTATACACAGCGTACCAGTACTGAGTTGATGTGTAGGGGTACTAGGTAATAACATGGCTGTAAACACAGGAGTAACAGTACTGAGTTGATGTGTAGGGGTACTAGGTAATAACATGGCTGTAAACACAGAGTACCAGTACTGAGTTGATGTGTAGGGGTACTAGGTAATAACATGGCTGAATACACAGAGTACCAGTACTGAGTTGATGTGTAGGGGTACTAGGTAATAACATGGCTGTAAACACAGGGGTAACAGTACTGAGTTGATGTGTAGGGGTACTAGGTAATAACATGGCTGTAAACACAGGGTACAGTACTGAGTTGATGTGTAGGGGTACTAGGTAATAACATGGCTGTATACACAGGGTACCAGTACTGAGTTGATGTGTAGGGGTACTAGGTAATAACATGGCTGTAAACACAGAGTACCAGTACTGAGTTGATGTGTAGGGGTACTAGGTAATAACATGGCTGTATACACAGGGGTACCAGTACTGAGTTGATGTGTAGGGGTACTAGGTAATAACATGGCTGTAAACACAGAGTACCAGTACTGAGTTGATGTGTAGGGGTACTAGGTAATAACATGGCTGTAAACACAGGGGTAACAGTACTGAGTTGATGTGTAGGGGTACTAGGTAATAACATGGCTGTAAACACAGGGGTAACAGTACTGAGTTGATGTGTAGGGGTACTAGGTAATAACATGGCTGTAAACACAGAGTACCAGTACTGAGTTGATGTGTAGGGGTACTAGGTAATAACATGGCTGTAAACACAGGGGTACCAGTACTGAGTTGATGTGTAGGGGTACTAGGTAATAACATGGCTGTAAACACAGGGTACCAGTACTGAGTTGATGTGTAGGGGTACTAGGTAATAACATGGCTGTAAACACAGAGTACCAGTACTGAGTTGATGTGTAGGGGTACTAGGTAATAACATGGCTGTAAACACAGGGGTACCAGTACTGAGTTGATGTGTAGGGGTACTAGGTAATAACATGGCTGTAAACACAGGGGTAACAGTACTGAGTTGATGTGTAGGGGTACTAGGTAATAACATGGCTGTAAACACAGAGTACCAGTACTGAGTTGATGTGTAGGGGTACTAGGTAATAACATGGCTGTAAACACAGAGTACCAGTACTGAGTTGATGTGTAGGGGTACTAGGTAATAACATGGCTGTAAACACAGAGTACCAGTACTGAGTTGATGTGTAGGGGTACTAGGTAATAACATGGCTGTAAACACAGAGTACCAGTACTGAGTTGATGTGTAGGGGTACTAGGTAATAACATGGCTGTAAACACAGAGTACCAGTACTGAGTTGATGTGTAGGGGTACTAGGTAATAACATGGCTGTAAACACAGAGTACCAGTACTGAGTTGATGTGTAGGGGTACTAGGTAATAACATGGCTGTATACACAGAGTACCAGTACTGAGTTGATGTGTAGGGGTACTAGGTAATAACATGGCTGTAAACACAGAGTACCAGTACTGAGTTGATGTGTAGGGGTACTAGGTAATAACATGGCTGTATACACAGGGTAACAGTACTGAGTTGATGTGTAGGGGTACTAGGTAATAACATGGCTGTAAACACAGGGGTACCAGTACTGAGTTGATGTGTAGGGGTACTAGGTAATAACATGGCTGTAAACACAGGAGTACCAGTACTGAGTTGATGTGTAGGGGTACTAGGTAATAACATGGCTGTAAACACAGGGGTACCAGTACTGAGTTGATGTGTAGGGGTACTAGGTAATAACATGGCTGTAAACACAGAGTACCAGTACTGAGTTGATGTGTAGGGGTACTAGGTAATAACATGGCTGTAAACACAGGGGTACCAGTACTGAGTTGATGTGTAGGGGTACTAGGTAATAACATGGCTGTAAACACAGGGGTAACAGTACTGAGTTGATGTGTAGGGGTACTAGGTAATAACATGGCTGTAAACACAGGGGTAACAGTACTGAGTTGATGTGTAGGGGTACTAGGTAATAACATGGCTGTAAACACAGGGGTAACAGTACTGAGTTGATGTGTAGGGGTACTAGGTAATAACATGGCTGTAAACACAGAGTACCAGTACTGAGTTGATGTGTAGGGGTACTAGGTAATAACATGGCTGTAAACACAGGGGTACCAGTACTGAGTTGATGTGTAGGGGTACTAGGTAATAACATGGCTGTATACACAGGGGTAACAGTACTGAGTTGATGTGTAGGGGTACTAGGTAATAACATGGCTGTATACACAGAGTACCAGTACTGAGTTGATGTGTAGGGGTACTAGGTAATAACATGGCTGTAAACACAGGGGTACCAGTACTGAGTTGATGTGTAGGGGTACTAGGTAATAACATGGCTGTAAACACAGGGGTAACAGTACTGAGTTGATGTGTAGGGGTACTAGGTAATAACATGGCTGTATACACAGGGGTACCAGTACTGAGTTGATGTGTAGGGGTACTAGGTAATAACATGGCTGTAAACACAGAGTACCAGTACTGAGTTGATGTGTAGGGGTACTAGGTAATAACATGGCTGTATACACAGAGTACCAGTACTGAGTTGATGTGTAGGGGTACTAGGTAATAACATGGCTGTAAACACAGAGTACCAGTACTGAGTTGATGTGTAGGGGTACTAGGTAATAACATGGCTGTAAACACAGGGGTAACAGTACTGAGTTGATGTGTAGGGGTACTAGGTAATAACATGGCTGTAAACACAGGGGTAACAGTACTGAGTTGATGTGTAGGGGTACTAGGTAATAACATGGCTGTAAACACAGAGTACCAGTACTGAGTTGATGTGTAGGGGTACTAGGTAATAACATGGCTGTAAACACAGGGGTACCAGTACTGAGTTGATGTGTAGGGGTACTAGGTAATAACATGGCTGTAAACACAGAGTACCAGTACTGAGTTGATGTGTAGGGGTACTAGGTAATAACATGGCTGTAAACACAGAGTACCAGTACTGAGTTGATGTGTAGGGGTACTAGGTAATAACATGGCTGTAAACACAGGGGTAACAGTACTGAGTTGATGTGTAGGGGTACTAGGTAATAACATGGCTGTAAACACAGGGGTAACAGTACTGAGTTGATGTGTAGGGGTACTAGGTAATAACATGGCTGTATACACAGAGTACCAGTACTGAGTTGATGTGTAGGGGTACTAGGTAATAACATGGCTGTATACACAGAGTACCAGTACTGAGTTGATGTGTAGGGGTACTAGGTAATAACATGGCTGTAAACACAGAGTACCAGTACTGAGTTGATGTGTAGGGGTACTAGGTAATAACATGGCTGTAAACACAGAGTACCAGTACTGAGTTGATGTGTAGGGGTACTAGGTAATAACATGGCTGTAAACACAGAGTACCAGTACTGAGTTGATGTGTAGGGGTACTAGGTAATAACATGGCTGTATACACAGAGTACCAGTACTGAGTTGATGTGTAGGGGTACTAGGTAATAACATGGCTGTATACACAGAGTACCAGTACTGAGTTGATGTGTAGGGGTACTAGGTAATAACATGGCTGTAAACACAGAGTACCAGTACTGAGTTGATGTGTAGGGGTACTAGGTAATAACATGGCTGTATACACAGGGGTAACAGTACTGAGTTGATGTGTAGGGGTACTAGGTAATAACATGGCTGTAAACACAGGGGTACCAGTACTGAGTTGATGTGTAGGGGTACTAGGTAATAACATGGCTGTAAACACAGGAGTACCAGTACTGAGTTGATGTGTAGGGGTACTAGGTAATAACATGGCTGTAAACACAGGGGTACCAGTACTGAGTTGATGTGTAGGGGTACTAGGTAATAACATGGCTGTATACACAGAGTACCAGTACTGAGTTGATGTGTAGGGGTACTAGGTAATAACATGGCTGTAAACACAGGGGTACCAGTACTGAGTTGATGTGTAGGGGTACTAGGTAATAACATGGCTGTAAACACAGGGGTAACAGTACTGAGTTGATGTGTAGGGGTACTAGGTAATAACATGGCTGTAAACACAGGGGTAACAGTACTGAGTTGATGTGTAGGGGTACTAGGTAATAACATGGCTGTAAACACAGGGGTAACAGTACTGAGTTGATGTGTAGGGGTACTAGGTAATAACATGGCTGTAAACACAGAGTACCAGTACTGAGCTGATGTGTAGGGGTACTAGGTAATAACATGGCTGTAAACACAGAGTACCAGTACTGAGTTGATGTGTAGGGGTACTAGGTAATAATATGGCTGTATACACAGAGTACCAGTACTGAGTTGATGTGTAGGGGTACTAGGTAATAACATGGCTGTAAACACAGAGTACCAGTACTGAGTTGATGTGTAGGGGTACTAGGTAATAACATGGCTGTATACACAGAGTACCAGTACTGAGTTGATGTGTAGGGGTACTAGGTAATAATATGGCTGTATACACAGAGTACCAGTACTGAGTTGATGTGTAGGGGTACTAGGTAATAACATGGCTGTAAACACAGGGGTAACAGTACTGAGTTGATGTGTAGGGGTACTAGGTAATAACATGGCTGTAAACACAGAGTACCAGTACTGTGTTGATGTGTAGGGGTACTACGTAATAACATGGCTGAAACACAGGGGTAACAGTACTGAGTTGATGTGTAGGGGTACTAGGTAATAACATGGCTGTAAACACAGAGTACCAGTACTGAGTTGATGTTTAGGGGTACTAGGTAATAACATGGCTGTATACACAGCGTACCAGTACTGAGTTGATGTGTAGGGGTACTAGGTAATAACATGGCTGTAAACACAGGAGTAACAGTACTGAGTTGATGTGTAGGGGTACTAGGTAATAACATGGCTGTAAACACAGGGGTACCAGTACTGAGTTGATGTGTAGGGGTACTAGGTAATAACATGGCTGTATACACAGAGTACCAGTACTGAGTTGATGTGTAGGGGTACTAGGTAATAACATGGCTGTATACACAGAGTACCAGTACTGAGTTGATGTGTAGGGGTACTAGGTAATAACATGGCTGTATACACAGAGTACCAGTACTGAGTTGATGTGTAGGGGTACTAGGTAATAACATGGCTGTATACACAGGGGTAACAGTACTGAGTTGATGTGTAGGGGTACTAGGTAATAACATGGCTGTAAACACAGGTGTAACAGTACTGAGTTGATGTGTAGGGGTACTAGGTAATAACATGGCTGTAAACACAGGGGTACCAGTACTGAGTTGATGTGTAGGGGTACTAGGTAATAACATGGCTGTAAACACAGAGTACCAGTACTGAGTTGATGTGTAGGGGTACTAGGTAATAACATGGCTTTAAACACAGGGGTAACAGTACTGAGTTGATGTGTAGGGGTACTAGGTAATAACATGGCTGTATACACAGAGTACCAGTACTGAGTTGATGTGTAGGGGTACTAGGTAATAACATGGCTGTAAACACAGGGGTAACAGTACTGAGTTGATGTGTAGGGGTACTAGGTAATAACATGGCTGTAAACACAGGGGTAACAGTACTGAGTTGATGTGTAGGGGTACTAGGTAATAACATGGCTGTATACACAGAGTACCAGTACTGAGTTGATGTGTAGGGGTACTAGGTAATAACATGGCTGTAAACACAGAGTACCAGTACTGAGTTGATGTGTAGGGGTACTAGGTAATAACATGGCTGTAAACACAGAGTACCAGTACTGAGTTGATGTGTAGGGGTACTAGGTAATAACATGGCTGTATACACAGAGTACCAGTACTGAGTTGATGTGTAGGGGTACTAGGTAATAACATGGCTGTATACACAGAGTACCAGTACTGAGTTGATGTGTAGGGGTACTAGGTAATAACATGGCTGTAAACACAGAGTACCAGTACTGAGTTGATGTGTAGGGGTACTAGGTAATAACATGGCTGTATACACAGGGGTAACAGTACTGAGTTGATGTGTAGGGGTACTAGGTAATAACATGGCTGTAAACACAGGGGTACCAGTACTGAGTTGATGTGTAGGGGTACTAGGTAATAACATGGCTGTAAACACAGGAGTACCAGTACTGAGTTGATGTGTAGGGGTACTAGGTAATAACATGGCTGTAAACACAGGGGTACCAGTACTGAGTTGATGTGTAGGGGTACTAGGTAATAACATGGCTGTATACACAGAGTACCAGTACTGAGTTGATGTGTAGGGGTACTAGGTAATAACATGGCTGTAAACACAGGGGTACCAGTACTGAGTTGATGTGTAGGGGTACTAGGTAATAACATGGCTGTAAACACAGGGGTAACAGTACTGAGTTGATGTGTAGGGGTACTAGGTAATAACATGGCTGTAAACACAGGGGTAACAGTACTGAGTTGATGTGTAGGTGTACTAGGTAATAACATGGCTGTAAACACAGGGGTAACAGTACTGAGTTGATGTGTAGGGGTACTAGGTAATAACATGGCTGTAAACACAGAGTACCAGTACTGAGCTGATGTGTAGGGGTACTAGGTAATAACATGGCTGTAAACACAGAGTACCAGTACTGAGTTGATGTGTAGGGGTACTAGGTAATAACATGGCTGTAAACACAGAGTACCAGTACTGAGTTGATGTGTAGGGGTACTAGGTAATAACATGGCTGTATACACAGAGTACCAGTACTGAGTTGATGTGTAGGGGTACTAGGTAATAACATGGCTGTATACACAGAGTACCAGTACTGAGTTGATGTGTAGGGGTACTAGGTAATAACATGGCTGTAAACACAGGGGTAACAGTACTGAGTTGATGTGTAGGGGTACTAGGTAATAACATGGCTGTAAACACAGAGTACCAGTACTGTGTTGATGTGTAGGGGTACTACGTAATAACATGGCTGAAACACAGGGGTAACAGTACTGAGTTGATGTGTAGAGGTACTAGGTAATAACATGGCTGTAAACACAGAGTACCAGTACTGAGTTGATGTGTAGGGGTACTAGGTAATAACATGGCTGTATACACAGGGGTAACAGTACTGAGTTGATGTGTAGGGGTACTAGGTAATAACATGGCTGTATACACAGAGTACCAGTACTGAGTTGATGTGTAGGGGTACTAGGTAATAACATGGCTGTAAACACAGGGGTACCAGTACTGAGTTGATGTGTAGGGGTACTAGGTAATAACATGGCTGTATACACAGGGGTAACAGTACTGAGTTGATGTGTAGGGGTACTAGGTAATAACATGGCTGTATACACAGGGGTAACAGTACTGAGTTGATGTGTAGGGGTACTAGGTAATAACATGGCTGTAAACACAGAGTACCAGTACTGAGTTGATGTGTAGGGGTACTAGGTAATAACATGGCTGTAAACACAGGGGTACCAGTACTGAGTTGATGTGTAGGGGTACTAGGTAATAACATGGCTGTAAACACAGGGGTAACAGTACTGAGTTGATGTGTTGGGGTACTAGGTAATAACATGGCTGTAAACACAGGGGTACCAGTACTGAGTTGATGTGTAGGGTTACTAGGTAATAACATGGCTGTAAACACAGGGGTAACAGTACTGAGTTGATGTGTAGGGGTACTAGGTAATAACATGGCTGTAAACACAGGGGTAACAGTACTGAGTTGATGTGTAGGGGTACTAGGTAATAACATGGCTGTAAACACAGGGGTAACAGTACTGAGTTGATGTGTAGGGGTACTAGGTAATAACATGGCTGTAAACACAGAGTACCAGTACTGAGTTGATGTGTAGGGGTACTAGGTAATAACATGGCTGTAAACACAGAGTACCAGTACTGTGTTGATGTGTAGGGGTACTAGGTAATAACATGGCTGTATACACAGAGTACCAGTACTGAGTTGATGTGTAGGGGTACTAGGTAATAACATGGCTGTAAACACAGAGTACCAGTACTGTGTTGATGTGTAGGGGTACTAGGTAATAACATGGCTGTAAACACAGGGGTAACAGTACTGAGTTGATGTGTAGGGGTACTAGGTAATAACATGGCTGTAAACACAGGGGTAACAGTACTGAGTTGATGTGTAGGGGTACTAGGTAATAACATGGCTGTAAACACAGAGTACCAGTACTGAGTTGATGTGTAGGGGTACTAGGTAATAACATGGCTGTATACACAGAGTACCAGTACTGAGTTGATGTGTAGGGGTACTAGGTAATAACATGGCTGTATACACAGAGTACCAGTACTGAGTTGATGTGTAGGGGTACTAGGTAATAACATAGCTGTAAACACAGGGGTAACAGTACTGAGTTGATGTGTAGGGGTACTAGGTAATAACATGGCTGTATACACAGGGGTAACAGTACTGAGTTGATGTGTAGGGGTACTAGGTAATAACATGGCTGTATACACAGGGGTAACAGTACTGAGTTGATGTGTAGGGGTACTAGGTAATAACATGGCTGTAAACACAGGGGTACCAGTACTGAGTTGATGTGTAGGGGTACTAGGTAATAACATGGCTGTATACACAGGGGTAACAGTACTGAGTTGATGTGTAGGGGTACTAGGTAATAACATGGCTGTAAACACAGGGGTAACAGTACTGAGTTGATGTGTAGGGGTACTAGGTAATAACATGGCTGTAAACACAGGGGTACCAGTACTGAGTTGATGTGTAGGGGTACTAGGTAATAACATGGCTGTAAACACAGAGTACCAGTACTGAGTTGATGTGTAGGGGTACTAGGTAATAACATGGCTTTAAACACAGGGGTAACAGTACTGAGTTGATGTGTAGGGGTACTAGGTAATAACATGGCTGTATACACAGAGTACCAGTACTGAGTTGATGTGTAGGGGTACTAGGTAATAACATGGCTGTAAACACAGGGGTAACAGTACTGAGTTGATGTGTAGGGGTACTAGGTAATAACATGGCTGTAAACACAGGGGTAACAGTACTGAGTTGATGTGTAGGGGTACTAGGTAATAACATGGCTGTATACACAGAGTACCAGTACTGAGTTGATGTGTAGGGGTACTAGGTAATAACATGGCTGTAAACACAGAGTACCAGTACTGAGTTGATGTGTAGGGGTACTAGGTAATAACATGGCTGTATACACAGAGTACCAGTACTGAGTTGATGTGTAGGGGTACTAGGTAATAACATGGCTGTATACACAGGGGTAACAGTACTGAGTTGATGTGTAGGGGTACTAGGTAATAACATGGCTGTAAACACAGGGGTAACAGTACTGAGTTGATGTGTAGGGGTACTAGGTAATAACATGGCTGTAAACACAGGGGTAACAGTACTGAGTTGATGTGTAGGGGTACTAGGTAATAACATGGCTGTAAACACAGGGGTAACAGTACTGAGTTGATGTGTAGGTGTACTAGGTAATAACATGGCTGTAAACACAGGGGTAACAGTACTGAGTTGATGTGTAGGGGTACTAGGTAATAACATGGCTGTAAACACAGAGTACCAGTACTGAGCTGATGTGTAGGGGTACTAGGTAATAACATGGCTGTAAACACAGAGTACCAGTACTGAGTTTTTGTTAGGGGTACTAGGTAATAACATGGCTGTAAACACAGAGTACCAGTACTGAGTTGATGTGTAGGGGTACTAGGTAATAACATGGCTGTATACACAGAGTACCAGTACTGAGTTGATGTGTAGGGGTACTAGGTAATAATATGGCTGTATACACAGAGTACCAGTACTGAGTTGATGTGTAGGGGTACTAGGTAATAACATGGCTGTAAACACAGGGGTAACAGTACTGAGTTGATGTGTAGGGGTACTAGGTAATAACATGGCTGTAAAGACAGAGTACCAGTACTGTGTTGATGTGTAGGGGTACTACGTAATAACATGGCTGTAAACACAGGGGTAACAGTACTGAGTTGATGTGTAGGGGTACTAGGTAATAACATGGCTGTAAACACAGAGTACCAGTACTGAGTTGATGTGTAGGGGTACTAGGTAATAACATGGCTGTAAACACAGGGGTACCAGTACTGAGTTGATGTGTAGGGGTACTAGGTAATAACATGGCTGTATACACAGAGTACCAGTACTGAGTTGATGTGTAGGGGTACTAGGTAATAACATGGCTGTATACACAGAGTACCAGTACTGAGTTGATGTGTAGGGGTACTAGGTAATAACATGGCTGTATACACAGAGTACCAGTACTGAGTTGATGTGTAGGGGTACTAGGTAATAACATGGCTGTATACACAGGGGTAACAGTACTGAGTTGATGTGTAGGGGTACTAGGTAATAACATGGCTGTAAACACAGGGGTACCAGTACTGAGTTGATGTGTAGGGGTACTAGGTAATAACATGGCTGTATACACAGGGGTAACAGTACTGAGTTGATGTGTAGGGGTACTAGGTAATAACATGGCTGTAAACACAGGGGTAACAGTACTGAGTTGATGTGTAGGGGTACTAGGTAATAACATGGCTGTAAACACAGAGTACCAGTACTGAGTTGATGTGTAGGGGTACTAGGTAATAACATGGCTGTAAACACAGGGGTACCAGTACTGAGTTGATGTGTAGGGGTACTAGGTAATAACATGGCTGTAAACACAGGGGTAACAGTACTGAGTTGATGTGTTGGGGTACTAGGTAATAACATGGCTGTAAACACAGGGGTACCAGTACTGAGTTGATGTGTAGGGTTACTAGGTAATAACATGGCTGTAAACACAGGGGTAACAGTACTGAGTTGATGTGTAGGGGTACTAGGTAATAACATGGCTGTAAACACAGGGGTAACAGTACTGAGTTGATGTGTAGGGGTACTAGGTAATAACATGGCTGTAAACACAGGGGTAACAGTACTGAGTTGATGTGTAGGGGTACTAGGTAATAACATGGCTGTAAACACAGAGTACCAGTACTGAGTTGATGTGTAGGGGTACTAGGTAATAACATGGCTGTAAACACAGAGTACCAGTACTGAGTTGATGTGTAGGGGTACTAGGTAATAACATGGCTGTAAACACAGGGGTAACAGTACTGAGTTGATGTGTAGGGGTACTAGGTAATAACATGGCTGTAAACACAGGGGTAACAGTACTGAGTTGATGTGTAGGGGTACTAGGTAATAACATGGCTGTAAACACAGAGTACCAGTACTGAGTTGATGTGTAGGGGTACTAGGTAATAACATGGCTGTATACACAGAGTACCAGTACTGAGTTGATGTGTAGGGGTACTAGGTAATAACATGGCTGTATACACAGAGTACCAGTACTGAGTTGATGTGTAGGGGTACTAGGTAATAACATGGCTGTAAACACAGGGGTAACAGTACTGAGTTGATGTGTAGGGGTACTAGGTAATAACATGGCTGTAAACACAGAGTACCAGTACTGAGTTGATGTGTAGGGGTACTAGGTAATAACATGGCTGTATACACAGGGGTAACAGTACTGAGTTGATTTGTAGGGGTACTAGGTAATAACATGGCTGTAAACACAGAGTACCAGTACTGAGTTGATGTGTAGGGGTACTAGGTAATAACATGGCTGTAAACACAGGGGTACCAGTACTGAGTTGATGTGTAGGGGTACTAGGTAATAACATGGCTGTATACACAGGGGTAACAGTACTGAGTTGATGTGTAGGGGTACTAGGTAATAACATGGCTGTATACACAGGGGTAACAGTACTGAGTTGATGTGTAGGGGTACTAGGTAATAACATGGCTGTAAACACAGGGGTAACAGTACTGAGTTGATGTGTAGGGGTACTAGGTAATAACATGGCTGTAAACACAGGGGTACCAGTACTGAGTTGATGTGTAGGGGTACTAGGTAATAACATGGCTGTAAACACAGAGTACCAGTACTGAGTTGATGTGTAGGGGTACTAGGTAATAACATGGCTGTAAACACAGGGGTAACAGTACTGAGTTGATGTGTAGGGGTACTAGGTAATAACATGGCTGTATACACAGAGTACCAGTACTGAGTTGATGTGTAGGGGTACTAGGTAATAACATGGCTTTAAACACAGGGGTAACAGTACTGAGTTGATGTGTAGGGGTACTAGGTAATAACATGGCTGTATACACAGAGTACCAGTACTGAGTTGATGTGTAGGGGTACTAGGTAATAACATGGCTGTAAACACAGGGGTAACAGTACTGAGTTGATGTGTAGGGGTACTAGGTAATAACATGGCTGTAAACACAGGGGTAACAGTACTGAGTTGATGTGTAGGGGTACTAGGTAATAACATGGCTGTAAACACAGAGTACCAGTACTGAGTTGATGTGTAGGGGTACTAGGTAATAACATGGCTGTAAACACAGGGGTACCAGTACTGAGTTGATGTGTAGGGGTACTAGGTAATAACATGGCTGTAAACACAGAGTACCAGTACTGAGTTGATGTGTAGGGGTACTAGGTAATAACATGGCTGTATACACAGGGGTAACAGTACTGAGTTGATGTGTAGGGGTACTAGGTAATAACATAGCTGTAAACACAGGGGTAACAGTACTGGATGGCTGGGAGTTCTTCCCCAGTAATGTACTGGGCCGTACGCACTACACTTAGTAGCGCCTTACGGTCGGATGCCAAGCAGTTGCCATACCAACCGGTGATGCAGCCAGTCACGATGCTCTCAATGGTGCAGCTGTAGAACTTTGAGGATCTGAGGCCAAATCTTTTCAGTCTCTTGAGGAGAAGAAGTGTTGTCGTGCCCTCTTCACGATTGTGTTGGTGTGTTTGGACCATGATAGATCCTTAGTAATGTGGACACCGAGGAACTTGAAGCTCTCGACCCGCTCCAATACAGCCCCCTCGATGTGAATAGGGGCGTGCTCGGGTCTCAGTTCCCTGTAGTCAACGATCAGCTCCTTCGTCTTGCTGACGTTGAGTGAGGTTATTGTCCTGGCACCACACCGCCAGGTCTCTGACCTCCACCCTATAGGCGGGCTCATCGTCATCAGTGATCAGGCCTAGCACTGTCGCGTCGTCTGCAAACTTAATGATGCTGTTGGAGTCGTGGGTGAACAGGGAGTACAGGCGGGGACTGAGCATGCACCCGAGGGGCTCCCGTGCTCAGGGTCAGCGTGGAGGATGTGTTGTTACCTACCCTTACCACCTGGGGGGCGGCCCGTCAGGAAGTCCAGGATCCAGTTGCAGAGGGAGGTGTTCAGCTTGTAACGCCTGCCTCAGATCACACATACAACAGCTAAGTGTTTGTCAGATTATTTTAGCAAATGTATAAAAAATATATGATATTTACATAAGTTTTCAGGCCCTTTACTTTGTTGAAGCACCTTTGGCAGTTATTACAGCCTGGTGGGAATCAACGTAATTGTGGATTAGATAACACATTCGGAGCACAAAAAAATCATATCACTTTGCATAAATATTCAGACCCTTTACTCAGTACTTTGTTGAAGCACCTTTGGCAGCAATTACAGCCTCGAGTCTTCTTGAGTATGACTCTACAAGCTCATCACACCTGTTTCTCCCATTCTTCTCTGCAGATCCTCTCAAGCTCTGTCAGGTTGGATGGGGAGTGTTGCTGCACAGCTATTTTCAGGTCTCTCCAGAGATGTTCAAACGGGTTCAAGTCCGGGCTCTGGCTGGGCCACTCAAGGACATTCAGAGACTTGGCCCGAAGTCATTCCTGCGTTGTCTTGGCTGTGTGCTAAGGGTCATTGTCCTTTTGGAAGGTGAACCTTCGCCCCAGTTTGAGGTCCTGAGCAGGTTTTCATCAAAGATCTCTCTGTACTTTGCTCCGTTCATCTTTCCCTCAATCCTGACTAGTCTCCCAGTCCCTGCCGCTTAAAAACATCCCCACAGCATGATGCTGCCACCACCATGCTTCACCGTAGGGATGGTGACAGGTTTCCTCCAGACGTGACACTTGGCATTCAGGCCAAAGAGTTCAATCTTGGTTTCATCAGACCAGAGAATCTTTAGGTGCCTTTTGGCAAACTCCAAGTGGGCTGTCATGTGCCTTTTACTGAGGACTGGCTTCCGTCTGGCCACTCTACCATAAAGGCCTGATTGGTGGAGTGCTGCAGAGATGGTTGTCCTTCTGGAAGTTCTTCCATCTCCACAGAGGAACTCTGGAGCTCTGTCAGAGTGACATATCGGGTTCTTGGTCACATCCCTGACCAAGGCCCTTCTCCCCCGATTGATCAGCTCTAGGAAGAGTCGTAGTGGTTCCAAACTTCTTCCATTTAAGAATGATGGAGGCCACTGTGTTCTTTGGGAACTTCAATGCTGCAGAAATGTTTTGGTACCCTTTCCCAGATTTGTGCCTCGACACAATCCTGTCTCGGAGCTCTACGGACAATTCCTTTGACCTCATGGCTTGGTTTTTGCTCTGACATGCACTGTCAACTGTGGGACCTTATATAGACAGGTGTGTGCCTTTCCAAATCATGTCCAATCAATTGAATTTACCACAGGTGGACTCCAATCAAATTGTAAAAACATCAAGGATGATCAATGGAAACAGGATAAACCTGAGCTCAAAGTTTTTGCTTTCTAATTAAGGGGTATTGTGTGTAGATTGATGAGGGGGAAAAAACAATTTAATCAATTTTAGAATAAGGATGTCACGTAACAAAATGTGGAAAAAGTCAAGGGGCCTGAATACCTTCAGAAGGCACTGTATCTGGCTAGACTACCTGACCAGTTTAGATAGCTGGCTAGACTACCTGACCAGTTTAGATAGCTGGCTAGACGACCTGACCAGTTTAGATAGCTGGCTAGACGACCTGACCAGTTTAGATAGCTGGCTAGTAATTGTAATTGTCAACAGTATGCGTATTCTACTATTCTACCTCTCAACAGTATGCGTATTCTACTATTCTACCTCTCAACAGTATGCGTATTCTACTATTCTACCTCTCAACAGTATGCGTATTCTACTATTCTACCTCTCAACAGTATGCGTATTCTACTATTCTACCTCTCAACAGTATGCGTATTCTACTATTCTACCTCTCAACAGTATGCGTATTCTACTATTCTACCTCTCAACAGTTGCGTATTCTACTATTCTACCTCTCAACAGTATGCGTATTCTACTATTCTATTCAACAGTATGCGTATTCTACTATTCTAATTTCAACAGTATGCGTATTCTACTATTCTACCTCTCAACAGTATGCGTATTCTACTACTCTACCTCTCAACAGTATGCGTATTCTACTATTCTACCTCTCAACAGTTGCGTATTCTACTATCTATTCAACAGTATGCGTATTCTACTATTCTACCTCTCAACAGTATGCGTATTCTACTATTCTAATTTCAACAGTATGCGTATTCTACTATTCTAATTCTCAACAGTATGCGTATTCTACTATTCTACCTCTCAACAGTATGCGTATTCTACTATTCTAATTCAACAGTATGCGTATTCTACTATTCTACCTCTCAACAGTATGCGTATTCTACTACTCTACCTCTCAACAGTATGCGTATTCTACTACTCTACCTCTCAACAGTATGCGTATTCTACTATTCTACCTCTCAACAGTATGCGTATTCTACTATTCTACCTCTCAACAGTATGCGTATTCTACTATTCTACCTCTCAACAGTATGCGTATTCTACTATTCTACCTCTCAACAGTATGCGTATTCTACTATTCTACCTCTCAACAGTATGCGTATTCTACTATTCTAATTGTCAACAGTATGCGTATTCTACTATTCTACCTCTCAACAGTATGCGTATTCTACTATTCTACCTCAACAGTATGCGTATTCTACTATTCTAATTCTCAACAGTATGCGTATTCTACTATTCTACCTCTCAACAGTATGCGTATTCTACTATTCTACCTCTCAACAGCATGCGTATTCTACTATTCTAATTGACAACAGTGTGCGTATTCTACTATTCTACCTCTCAACAGTATGCGTATTCTACTATTCTACCTCTCAACAGTATGCGTATTCTACTATTCTACCTCTCAACAGTATGCGTATTCTACTATTCTACCTCTCAACAGTATGTTGAGACCTCGACTGAGGTCACTGTGACATGTCGAGACCTACCATTAACATAGACAGGTTGGTTGTTTAGCAACAAAACCGACGGATGCCCAACTATGGGGAAACAGACAGGGTTGGCTTATATTGTTGATGACATGTAAACTATATTTAATCTCCAATGTTAATTGAAAACATAAAGTTGCACAATGAGAACATGTCTCAAATACATTGTTACAGTTGTTGTTTAGCTAGCTAGAAATGTATTTGTTGCGATATAAGCAAAACACAAAAAACCCACCTCAGAACAAGCTCAAACGAACTGAAATGAGCCACTTCAGATTCCCCACATGGCAGTTTCTTGTCATTGTTGCTATTCGACCATCCAGAACCATAACAACACACTGCATTCTGCCCCTTTGAAGAGCGCTTCGTTTTCGTGATGTTGTCAGCTAACCCGTGGATAGAAATCCATACTTTAAGAAAGGCTGCCCTAGAGAGTATACTACTGTAGTACTACTGTTGATAGAAACCCATAGAAAGGCTGCCCTAGATAGTATACTACTGTAGTACTACTGTTGATATAAACCCATAGAAAGGCTGCCCTAGATAGTATACTACTGTAGTACTACTGTTGATAGAAACCCATAGAAAGGCTGCCCTAGATAATATACTACTGTAGTACTACTGTTGATAGAAACCCATAGAAAGGCTGCCCTAGACAGTATACTACTGTAGTAACCTGTTGATAGAAACCCATAGAAAGGCTGCCCTAGATAGTATACTACTGTAGTAACCTGTTGATAGAAACCCATAGAAAGGCTGCCCTAGATAGTATACTACTGTAGTAACCTGTTGATAGAAACCCATAGAAAGGCTGCCCTAGATAGTATACTACTGTAGTACTACTGTTGATAGAAACCCATAGAAAGGCTGCCCTAGATAGTATACTACTGTAGTACTACTGTTGATAGAAACCCATAGAAAGGCTGCCCTAGATAATATACTACTGTAGTACTACTGTTGATAGAAACCCATAGAAAGGCTGCCCTAGATAATATACTACTGTAGTACTACTGTTGATAGAAACCCATAGAAAGGCTGCCCTAGATAGTATACTACTGTAGTACTACTGTTGATAGAAACCCATAGAAAGGCTGCCCTAGATAATATACTACTGTAGTAACCTGTTGATAGAAACCCATAGAAAGGCTGCCCTAGATAGTATACTACTGTAGTACTACTGTTGATAGAAACCCATAGAAAGGCTGCCCTAGATAGTATACTACTGTAGTACTACTGTTGATAGAAACCCATAGAAAGGCTGCCCTAGATAGTATACTATTGTAGTACTACTGTTGATAGAAACCCATAGAAAGGCTTCCCTAGATAGTATACTACTGTAGTACTACTGTTGATAGAAACCCATAGAAAGGCTGCCCTAGATAGTATACTACTGTAGTACTACTGTTGATAGAAACCCATAGAAAGGCTGCCCTAGATAGCATACTACTGTAGTACTACTGTTGATAGAAACCCATAGAAAGGCTGCCCTAGATAGTATACTACTGTAGTACTACTGTTGATAGAAACCCATAGAAAGGCTGCCCTAGATAGTATACTACTGTAGTACTACTGTTGATAGAAACCCATAGAAAGGCTGCCCTAGATAGTATACTACTGTAGTACTACTGTTGATAGAAACCCATAGAAAGGCTGCCCTAGATAGTATACTACTGTAGTGCTACTTTTGATAGAAACCCTTAGAAAGGCTGCCCTAGATAGTATACTACTGTAGTACTACTGTTGATGGAAACCCATAGAAAGGCTGCCCTAGATAGTATACTACTGTAGTAACCTGTTGATAGAAACCCATAGAAAGGCTGCCCTAGATAGTATACTACTGTAGTACTACTGTTGATAGAAACCCATAGAAAGGCTGCCCTAGATAGCATACTACTGTAGTACTACTGTTGATAGAAACCCATAGAAAGGCTGCCCTAGATAGTATACTACTGTAGTACTACTGTTGATAGAAACCCATAGAAAGGCTGCCCTAGATAATATACTACTGTAGTAACCTGTTGATAGAAACCCATAGAAAGGCTGCCCTAGATAGTATACTACTGTAGTACTACTGTTGATAGAAACCCATAGAAAGGCTGCCCTAGATAGTATACTACTGTAGTAACCTGTTGATAGAAACCCTTAGAAAGGCTGCCCTAGATAGTATACTACTGTAGTACTACTGTTGATAGAAACCCATAGAAAGGCTGCCCTTGCCACGACAGTGACGGATGGTGGCGCCCCTCCTCGGCCGGGCGGAGCTCGGCGGTCGTCGTCGCCGGCCTACTAGCTACCATCGATCCCTTTTTGTTTCACTTTCGTTTGGTTAGGTCTAGGTAGGCACGCACATGTTTTGGGTTAGTCATTAGTAAGGGGGGGTTATTTAGGTTAGCGTAGGATGTATGTGGTTGTACGTGATTGTGTTGCTTGTCCGGGTTTTTTGTGTTCGAAAAGAACGTACTGGGTTTTCCCTTCTGCCAGTGGTTTATTTTATTTGTGTACACCACCGCAGAATCTTTCAGGGCTGCGCCCCTATACTTTGTCGACCACGTACAGTGCTTCCAATAAAGAAGTGTGGTCACGAACTCTCTCTGTCTCCTGCGCCTGACTCTACCTCTCCTGTTGTTCCTCGAGCCAGCCCGTGACAGAAATCACGTACCCAAACTTAATGGAGTCAGCAGGAGCTTCAGCGCCAGCCATGTCCATGGAGGAAACCGTCGACCAACACTCCACCCTGCTCCCCCGGCTGGGGAACGCCATGGATCAGGTGTTGGCGCGCCTGGAGAGCTGGGACCGACGCGCTCTCGGCCCCCTGAACGCGGCAGGCCAACAGCCTGCGCCCCCACCAGCACCCACAGCACCCAGTACCAGTGGGGTGAAACTCGCTCCCCCCAGGGAGTACGATGGAACGGCCGCTGGGTGTAAGGGCTTCTTACTCCAGTTGGAGTTATACCTGGCGACCGTTCGTCCCTCTCCCTCGGGGGAGGAGAGCGTCAGCGTCCTCGTCTCCTGCCTCACGGGTAAGGCCCTGGAATGGGCAAACACCGTGTGGGACAGTCCGGACTCAGCCAGGGACAACTACCCAGAGTTCACCCGCCGCTTTCGGGCAGTATTCGATCATCCCCCGGAGGGGAGAGCGGCGGGTGAGCGGCTGTTTCACCTGAGGCAGGAGACGAGGAGCGCGCAGGATTTCGCTCTCGAGTTCCGGACCCTGGCCGCGGGAGCAGGGTGGAATGAGAGGGCCCTTATAGATCACTACCGTTGTAGTTTGAGGGAGGACGTCCGCCGGGAATTAGCCTGTCGGGACACGACCCACACACTGGACCAACTGGTGGATCTGTCCATCCGACTGGACAATCTGCTGGCCGCCCGCGGACGTCCGACCCGGGCCCTGCTCATTCCACCCTCCAGCCCTCCTGCTCCCACGCCTATGGAGATAGGGGGGGGCAGCAGCCAGGAAGACTGGAGGGGGAGGTCGCTCCTGCACCTCATGTGGTCGCAGAGGGCACACTGTGGACCGGTGCTGGGGAGACTCCCCTAGGAGTCCAGAAGGCAGGCAGAGCGCTCCTTTGACACCTCAGGTGAGTCAGCACCAGCCTCACCCAGACCCCCCTGTCCGTCACATGTATGTGTCAGTGTCCTTTCCTGGTTTCTCCCCTCACTCCCGGTTTAAGGCGCTAGTCGATTCAGGCGCAGCAGGGAGTTTTATGGACCGTGGGGTCGCGGCTAAGTTAGTGATTCCCCTGGTCCAGTTGGACCAACCCTTCCCCGTGCACGCCCTAGACAGTCGACCACTAGGGTCAGGGCTGGTCAGGGAGGTCACTGTGCCTCTGGTTATGGTAATGCAGGGGGGTCATGAGGAGCGGATTAGTCTTTTCCTCATCGATTCCCCAGCATTTCCAGTGGTTCTAGGGATTCCCTGGCTAGCCACTCACAACCCTAAGATTTCGTGGGGACAGAGGGCTCTTAAGGGGTGGTCAAATGAGTGCTCGGGCAGGTGCATAGGAGTTTCCATCGGTGCGACTACGGTGGAGAGTCCAGACCAAGTCTCCACCGTGCAGATTCCCTCAGAGTATGCCGATTTGGCTATCGCCTTCAGTAAAACGAAGGCGACCCAATTACCACCTCATCGACGAGGAGACTGTACGATAAACCTCCAGGTGGGCGCTGCCCTTCCTCGTAGTCACGTTTATCCCGTCTCAGGAGGAAACAGCGGCTATGGAGACATACGTCACTGAGTCCTTGAGGCAGGGATACATTCGGCCATCTCACTCACCCGTCTCCTCAAGCTTCTTTTTCGTGAAGAAGAAGGAGGGAGGTCTGCGCCCGTGCATTGACTATAGAGGTCTAAATGCCATCACAGTGGGTTTCAGTTACCCACTACCTCTCATCGCCTCGGCGATGGAGTCATTTCACGGGGCGCGCTTCTTCACGAAATTGGATCTCAGGAGCGCATATAATCTGGTGCGTATCCGAGGAGGGGACGAGTGGAAAACGGCATTTAGTACCACATCTGGCCATTATGAGTACCTCGTCATGCCGTATGGGTTAAAGAATGCTCCCGCAGTCTTTCAATCCTTTGTGGACGAGATTCTCCGGGACCTGCTCGGTCAGGGTGTAGTGGTGTACATCGATGACATTCTGGTCTACTCCGCTACACGCGCCGAGCATGTGTCTCTGGTGCGTAAAGTGCTTGGGCGACTGGTGGAGCATGACCTATACGTCAAGGCTGAGAAATGTGAGTTTTCCAAACCAGCCGTCTCTTTCTTGGGGTATCGCATTTCCTCATCAGGGGTAGTGATGGAATGTGACCGCGTCTCAGCCGTGCGTAATTGGCCGACTCCCACCACGGTGAAGGAGGTGCAGCGGTTTTTGGGATTTGCCAATTACTACCGGAGGTTTATCCGGGGCTTTGGGCAGGTGGCGGCTCCCATTACCTCACTGTTGAAGGGGGGCCCGGTGCGGTTGCAGTGGTCCGCGGAGGCGGACAGGGCCTTTAGTCGTCTGAAGGTTTTGTTCACCGACGCTCCGGTGCTGGCGCACCCGGACCCCTCTTTGCCCTTCATAGTGGAGGTGGACACGTCCGAGGCTGGGGTAGGAGCCGTGCTGTCCCAGCGCTCGGGCGCCCCCCCAAAGCTCCGCCCCTGCGCCTTCTTCTCTAGGAAGTTGAGTCCGGCGGAGCGTAACTATGATGTGGGGGACAGGGAGCTGTTGGCTGTGGTCAGAGCCCTGAAGGTGTGGAGACATTGGCTTGAGGGGGCACGTCACCCTTTTCTCATCTGGACTGACCACCGCAATCTGGAGTACATCCGGGCGGCGAGGAGACTGAACCCGCGTCAAGACAGGTGGGCGATGTTCTTTACGAGATTTCGGTTTAACATCTCGTATATCCCAGGTTCCCGGAACACTAAGGCCGACGCACTGTCTCGTCTCCATGACGCCGAGGAACGGTCCACCGATCCCACGCCCATACTTCCAGCCTCCTGCTTGGTGGCACCGGTGGTCTGGGAGGTGGACGCGGACATCGAGCGGGCGTTACGGACGGAGCCTACTCCTCCGCAGTGTCCAGTGGGTCGTAAGTACGTTCCGCTCGATGTTCGCGATCGGCTGATTCGGTGGGCTCACACGCTTCCCTCCTCGGGTCACCCAGGGGTTGAGCGGACAGTGCGTGGTCTTAGTGGGAGATACTGGTGGCCCACCTTGGTGAGGGACGTGAGGCACTATGTCTCCACCTGTTCGGTGTGCGCTCAGAGTAAGGCTCCCAGGCACCTGCCAAGAGGGAAATTACAACCCCTCCCGGTTCCACAACGACCATGGTCCCACCTGGCGGTGGATTTCTTGACCGATCTTCCGCCGTCTCAGGGCAACACTACGATCCTGGTCGTTGTGGACCGGTTTTCTAAGTCCTGCCGTCTGCTTCCGTTACCCGGTCTTCCTACGGCCCTGCAGACCGCGGAAGCCTTATTCACCCACGTCTTCCGGCACTACGGGGTGCCCGAGGATATCGTCTCAGATCGAGGCCCCCAGTTCACGTCCCGAGTGTGGCGGGCGTTTATGGAGCGACTGGGGGTTTCGGTCAGTCTGACCTCGGGGTTTCACCCCGAAAGTAATGGGCAGGTGGAAAGGGTAAACCAGGAGGTGGGCAGGTTCCTGCGGTCCTACTGCCAGGACCGGCCAGGGGAGTGGGCAAGGTTCGTGCCATGGGCCGAAATGGCTCAGAACTCTTTGCGCCACTCCTCCACCAACATATCACCATTCCAATGTGTGTTGGGTTATCAGCCGGTCCTGGGGCCATGGCATCAGATCCAGACGGAGGCCCCTGCGGTGGAGGAATGGGTTCAGCGCTCAAGGGAGACCTGGAACGCTGTGCAGGAATCCCTGGAACGAACCAGGGAGCGACAAAAAGCGAGCGCTGACCGGCACCGCAGCGAGGCCCCCGTGTTCACCCCAGGGGAGAGAGTCTGGCTCTCGACCCGGAACCTGCCCCTCCGCCTGCCCTGCCGGAAGCTGGGTCCGTGGTTTGTGGGGCCATTTAAAGTCCTGAAGAGAATAAACGAGGTGTGTTACAGATTACAACTTCCTTCTTATTATCGCATTAACCCCTCGTTTCATGTGTCTCTCCTCAGGCCGGTGGTAGCTGGTCCGCTGCAGGAAAATGAGGTACGGGAGGTCCCTCCACCCCCCCTGGACATCGGGGGGCCCCCGGCGTACACAGTCCGGTCCATCTTGGACTCCAGACGCCGGGCGAGGGGCCTGCAGTACCTCGTGGACTGGGAGGGGTACGGCCCGGAGGAGAGGTGCTGGGTACCGGTGGAGGACATACTGGACCCAGCGCTCATCCGGGAGTTCCACAGCCTCCATCCGGATCGCCCTGCGCCTCGCCCTCCGGGGCGTCCTCGCGCTGCGGGAGCCGCGCGTCAGGGGGGGAGTACTGTCACGACAGTGACGGATGGTGGCGCCCCTCCTCGGCCGGGCGGAGCTCGGCGGTCGTCGTCGCCGGCCTACTAGCTACCATCGATCCCTTTTTGTTTCACTTTCGTTTGGTTAGGTCTAGGTAGGCACGCACCTGTTTTGGGTTAGTCATTAGTAAGGGGGGTTATTTAGGTTAGCGTAGGATGTATGTGGTTGTACGTGATTGTGTTGCTTGTCCGGGTTTTTTGTGTTCGAAAAGAACGTACTGGGTTTTCCCTTCTGCCAGTGGTTTATTTTATTTGTGTACACCACCGCAGAATCTTTCAGGGCTGCGCCCCTATACTTTGTCGACCACGTACAGTGCTTCCAATAAAGAAGTGTGGTCACGAACTCTCTCTGTCTCCTGCGCCTGACTCTACCTCTCCTGTTGTTCCTCGAGCCAGCCCGTGACAGCCCTAGATAGTATACTACCGTAGTACTACTGTTGCTTTCATGACAGCTGGGAACTCGGAGCAAAACGCATTCAAATCATGATGTCAGTGATCTTCAGGTTGGAAAGTCAGAGCTCTAGAAAGATGCCCCAGTTACCGACTTCGAATTTGGAGTTGGATGACCAGTTCCCAGTTCTCTTTAATGTACTGAAGTCGGAAGTCTGAGATTTCAGAAGTGGAAGGCCTGTGTGTGGCGCATCACCACAGGTGTTGGTAGTATTATTCACTGTGTCCCAAATGGAAACCTATTCCCGCAGTGCACTGCAGTGCCATAATGCCTGGTCAAAAGTTCCCTATGTAGGGAATAGCAGGGTGTCATTTGTGTAGGTCATGATTGCTTAGAGCTGCTATGGCCAATATCCAGAAAGAGCTGGTGTGGCCTGCTTGGCTCAAACTTTTATTCCTGCCCAACAGTACTGTAACACATTGTCAAATAAACAAAGGTTATAAACCTATCACAAGGCCAGTATTCAGTAAAGTATCAGTAGTCTCTCATCCTCGCTATGTGTGAAAGAGATTATAGGTAGTCTCTCCTCCTTATTCTTGCTGGTGAGACCTTTCTCTCTCTGTGTGCGTGTCCTCACCCTCCTTGGTGAGACCTTTCTCTCTGTGTGTGTCTCCTCACCCTCCTTGGTGAGACCTTTCTCTCTCTGTGTGTCTCCTCACCCTCCTTGGTGAGACCTTTCTCTCTCTGTGTGCGTGTCCTCACCCTCCTTGGTGAGACCTTTCTCTCTGTGTGTGTCTCCTCACCCTCCTTGGTGAGACCTTTCTCTCTGTGTGTGTGTGTGTGTCTCCTCACCCTCCTTGGTGAGACCTTTCTCTCTGTGTGTGTGTCCTCACCCTCCTTGGTGAGACCTTTCTCTCTGTGTGTGTGTGTGTGTGTGTCTCTCCTCACCCTCCTTGGTGAGACCTTTCTCTCTGTGTGTGTGTCCTCACCCTCCTTGGTGAGACCAGTGAACCAGTCCAGCAGTTTCTCGAGGCTGGTGTCATCTGGTAGGGACTGTCTGGGGTCCGCTAGTACAGCGCACACTCGTGGCAACAACACCAGGCACTCACTGTCCATGCTGCTTATAGATGTCTATGGGGGGGAAATATTCCTTTAATTAGACAGATTGTCGCTCACTAGCTCTGGTCCAGGGCGTTTAGGAAGCGTTCATCGAGTGTAATAGTAAAGAACACTACCGCCCTGGACCAGAGCTAGCTTGCTAGCTAGGGTAAAGTATGAAACTTTATGGCAACACGTTCGTTAGCAAGCTAACCAAGTCAGCTACACAAACAACTAAGTTGAATGACAAATGCATGCTAACTGCAGTACCTAGGTATATGTTGTTATCTGAGAAGCAATTAAGGGACAGATTCATGGATCTTGATAGTTAGCATTCGCCTGAAAAGTATGTCGGGGGACTGAAACCGTGTTTCGTTTTACCGGAGCTTCATGGATTCCCTCACTACGGAAAGGAAAAAGGACAATTCAAGGTGTGCATAAAATCGATAAAATGAACAGCAACTGCGCATTTTCTCCGATCTCATACAATGTGGTAAACTGAATGGAAAAGGTATTGCATCGCACTGCAGCCCATCTACACACTACGTGTCTAGTGCTTATCGCGAGTCGGAAACCGGGAGTTAACTCCTCCTCGACGTTTCCCGCAAGTCGTCCATTTTCACGTAATCGCACATGGTGGTACACCAGCGGCTAACCGATAGCCTTGTAGAAATCTACGTTTACACCCATTTAGCGCAGACCAACACACTTCCAAGCCTGTTAAATGCACGACACGGAGGATATGTCGGCTGATGTCGACTTCGACGAGGAGGAACCTTCGTTCAGTGACCCAGAAGACTTCGAAGATGATGTCGACGACGAGGGTGAGAAAATGCAGGAAAGATGCCGGCTTTTTTTGCGGCCTGGAGAGCTAGTTGGGTTCGCTAACCTCGCGGTTTTAGTGTATGTAGTTAGCTACAAGGCTAATACATGACATGTAAACCAAATGTATAGAAATAATTGTTAAAATATTTAACTTTTTTTTTGAAGGGTCAACGAAAAGATCAGCTAATGATCACTTTTGATAACGTTCGTAAAGTGGTAATGTTAGCTAGCTACAGTAGCTGTTAAAACTAACAGTGGGTTCATTCATACCTCGCCCATCCACGCAAAGTTGTCCATACAAATGGTGTGCCAAAGAAGAACCATTTACTGTGACATTTTACACATTTGTTAGTTAGCGATGTTCTTATTGTTAACGATCTGTAACAAACCTTAGCATAACTGTTTTGTTTCCAGTTGTTAGTTGAAGCGGGACATGGTGACTCCCCGCCGTCAGTGCATTACTAGCTAACTAACGTAACTACCAACTGTCAGATAATAGTGAATGCAGACGTTTTATAAACTATAGCATAGCAACCTTTACCCAAGTTTAATTTTCAGCAGGTGTGGCAAAAATGGTAAATTCACTTTCTGGGGGACAACAGAGCTAACTTTAGGTGACATTGTCTCCAGTTAATTGGTAAAACATGTACAAATGTATGCACACGCTTTAGATAAAAAAACAAAAGTGTATGGTAAATGGCATTATTATTACATGGGGCCCATCTTTGTCTATACACAATCAATGGTATGGAAAACCCTGGTTTGATAAACTACCTCACCAAATAACATTCTCTTTACCCGCTCCCTCCCCCTCATCCATCCCTCCACCCTGTAGAGTTGCTGGGTGACCTGCTGCGGGAGAAGCCTCAGGAGGCAGACGGGATAGACTCTGTGGTTGTCGTGGACAATGTGCCCCAGGTCGGCCCCGAGCGCCTGGAGAAACTGAAGAACGTCATCCACAAGATATTCTCCAAGTTCGGCAAGATCACCAACGAGTTCTACCCGACGGTAGACGGACCCGAAGGACTCACTAAGGGGTGAGCAGTAGGGTGCAGGGCGGCTGTGGCAGGGTGCAGGGCGGCTGTGGCAGGGTGCAGGGAGGCTGTGGCAGGGTAAAGGGAGGCTGTGGCAGGGTGCAGGGAGGCTGTGGCAGGGTGCAGGGAGGCTGTGGCAGGGTGCAGGGAGGCTGTGGCAGGGTGCAGGGAGGCTGTAGCAGGGTGCAGGGAGGCTGTGGCAGGGTGCAGGGCGGCTGTGGCAGGGTGCAGGGCGGCTGTGGCAGGGTGCAGGGCGGCTGTGGCAGGGTGCAGGGAGGCTGTGGCAGGGTGCAGGGAGGCTGTGGCAGGGTGCAGGGAGGCTGTGGCAGGGTGCAGGGAGGCTGTGGCAGGGTGCAGGGAGGCTGTGGCAGGGTGCAGGGAGGCTGTGGCAGGGTGCAGGGAGGCTGTGGCAGGGAGGCTGTGGCAGGGTGCAGGGAGGCTGTGGCAGGGAGGCTGTGGCAGGGTGCAGGGCGGCTGTGGCAGGGTGCAGGGCGGCTGTGGCAGTGTAAAGGGAGGCTGTGGCAGTGTAAAGGGAGGCTGTGGCAGGGTGCAGGGCGGCTGTGGCAGGGTGCAGGGAGGCTGTGGCAGGGTGCAGGGAGGCTGTGGCAGGGTGCAGGGAGGCTGTGGCAGGGTGCAGGGAGGCTGTGGCAGGGTGCAGGGAGGCTGTGGCAGGGTGCAGGGCGGCTGTGGCAGGGTGCAGGGCGGCTGTGGCAGGGTGCAGGGAGGCTGTGGCAGGGTGCAGGGAGGCTGTGGCAGGGTGCAGGGAGGCTGTGGCAGGGTGCAGGGCGGCTGTGGCAGGGTGCAGGGCGGCTGTGGCAGGGTGCAGGGAGGCTGTGGCAGGGTGCAGGGAGGCTGTGGCAGGGTGCAGGGAGGCTGTGGCAGGGTGCAGGGAGGCTGTGGCAGGGTGCAGGGAGGCTGTGGCAGGGTGCAGGGCGGCTGTGGCAGGGTGCAGGGAGGCTGTGGCAGGGTGCAGGGAGGCTGTGGCAGGGTGCAGGGAGGCTGTGGCAGGGTGCAGGGAGGCTGTGGCAGGGTGCAGGGAGGCTGTGGCAGGGAGGCTGTGGCAGGGTGCAGGGAGGCTGTGGCAGGGAGGCTGTGGCAGGGTGCAGGGCGGCTGTGGCAGGGTGCAGGGCGGCTGTGGCAGGGTGCAGGGCGGCTGTGGCAGGGTGCAGGGCGGCTGTGGCAGGGTGCAGGGCGGCTGTGGCAGTGTAAAGGGAGGCTGTGGCAGTGTAAAGGGAGGCTGTGGCAGGGTGCAGGGCGGCTGTGGCAGGGTGCAGGGCGGCTGTGGCAGGGTGCAGGGAGGCTGTGGCAGGGTGCAGGGAGGCTGTGGCAGGGTGCAGGGAGGCTGTGGCAGGGTGCAGGGAGGCTGTGGCAGGGTGCAGGGAGGCTGTGGCAGGGTAAAGGGAGGCTGTGGCAGGGTAAAGGGAGGCTGTGGCAGGGTGCAGGGAGGCTGTGGCAGGGTGCTGGGAGGCTGTGGCAGGGTGCAGGGAGGCTGTGGCAGGGTGCAGGGCGGCTGTGGCAGGGTGCAGGGCGGCTGTGGCAGGGTGCAGGGCGGCTGTGGCAGGGTGCAGGGAGGCTGTGGCAGGGTGCAGGGCGGCTGTGGCAGGGTGCAGGGCGGCTGTGGCAGGGTGCAGGGCGGCTGTGGCAGGGTGCAGGGCGGCTGTGGCAGTGTAAAGGGAGGCTGTGGCAGTGTAAAGGGAGGCTGTGGCAGGGTGCAGGGCGGCTGTGGCAGGGTGCAGGGCGGCTGTGGCAGGGTGCAGGGCGGCTGTGGCAGGGTAAAGGGAGGCTGTGGCAGGGTGCAGGGAGGCTGTAGCAGGGTGCAGGGAGGCTGTGGCAGGGTGCAGGGAGGCTGTGTCAGGGTGCAGGGAGGCTGTGTCAGGGTGCAGGGAGGCTGTGGCAGGGTGCAGGGAGGCTGTGGCAGGGTGCAGGGAGGCTGTGGCAGGGTGCAGGGAGGCTGTGGCAGGGTAAAGGGAGGCTGTGGCAGGGTGCAGGGAGGCTGTGGCAGGGTAAAGGGAGGCTGTGGCAGGGTAAAGGGCGGCTGTGGCAGGGTGCAGGGCGGCTGTGGCAGGGAGGCTGTGGCAGGGTGCAGGGAGGCTGTGGCAGGGTGCAGGGAGGCTGTGGCAGGGTGCAGGGAGGCTGTGGCAGGGTGCAGGGCGGCTGTGGCAGGGCGGCTGTGGCAGGGTGCAGGGCGGCTGTGGCAGGGTGCAGGGCGGCTGTGGCAGTGTAAAGGGAGGCTGTGGCAGGGTGCAGGGAGGCTGTGGCAGGGTGCAGGGAGGCTGTGGCAGGGTGCAGGGAGGCTGTGGCAGGGTGCAGGGAGGCTGTGGCAGGGTGCAGGGAGGCTGTGGCAGGGTAAAGGGAGGCTGTGGCAGGGTAAAGGGAGGCTGTGGCAGGGTAAAGGGAGGCTGTGGCAGGGAGGCTGTGGCAGGGAGGCTGTGGCAGGGTGCAGGGAGGCTGTGGCAGGGTGCAGGGAGGCTGTGGCAGGGTGCAGGGAGGCTGTGGCAGGGTGCAGGGAGGCTGTGGCAGGGTAAAGGGAGGCTGTGGCAGGGTAAAGGGAGGCTGTGGCAGGGAGGCTGTGGCAGGGTGCAGGGAGGCTGTGGCAGGGTGCAGGGAGGCTGTGGCAGGGTGCAGGGAGGCTGTGGCAGGGTGCAGGGAGGCTGTGGCAGGGTGCAGGGAGGCTGTGGCAGGGTGCAGGGAGGCTGTGGCAGGGTGCAGGGAGGCTGTGGCAGGGTGCAGGGAGGCTGTGGCAGGGTGCAGGGAGGCTGTGGCAGGGTAAAGGGAGGCTGTGGCAGGGTAAAGGGAGGCTGTGGCAGGGTGCAGGGAGGCTGTGGCAGGGTGCAGGGAGGCTGTGGCAGGGTAAAGGGAGGCTGTGGCAGGGTGCAGGGAGGCTGTGGCAGGGTGCAGGGAGGCTGTGGCAGGGTGCAGGGAGGCTGTGGCAGGGTAAAGGGAGGCTGTGGCAGGGTAAAGGGAGGCTGTGGCAGGGTAAAGGGAGGCTGTGGCAGGGTAAAGGGAGGCTGTGGCAGGGTAAAGGGAGGCTGTGGCAGGGTAAAGGGAGGCTGTGGCAGGGTAAAGGTTTGTCACGATACTAATTATTAAGGAAGGAAAGAACATGAAACAGACTGAATTTCTTGAGGAAGACAGTCTTAATGTTGGGAAAAACAGCTGTATGTTGTCAACCACAGTCACGTTTGTTTATTTTCCAAGCTATAGCACAATATTTTACACAAAGTAGGTTTTTAAAGGACCAAAGAGCTTAGTCTTTGTTTTGTTTGCCAAGGAAATCTGGTATGTTAGTATAACAATACTGGTGTCATGGCAACACTGTTAGCATGGCAACACTGTTATGGTGTAGGGTGAGTAGTAGAGTTTTACCTACTCAGACCTATAGTTAGTTAACCTGTAGTTAATATTATCTCCTCTGTAGGTACATCTTCCTGGAGTATGGAGCTCCAAATCAGGCTCTGGAGGCAGTGAAGAACGCTGACGGCTACAAGCTGGACAAGCAGCACACCTTCAGAGTCAATGTGTTCACCGACTTCGACAAGTAAGAATACACTACGCACAAACACATGGGTTCAGGGCATCATTCCAGCTGTTACATGGGGTGTCCAGGGCATCATTCCAGCTGTTACATGGGGTGTCCAGGGCATCATTCCAGCTGTTACATGGGGTGTCCAGGGCATCATTCCAGCTGTTATATGGGGTGTCCAGGGCATCATTCCAGCTGTTATATGGGGTGTCCAGGGCATCATTCCAGCTGTTATATGGTGTCTGGTTAGTTATGTATAATCTAGGCACAACAACAACACGGCAGAAATGTTTGACATAGATATACATGATATAGAACTGTCTGCTGTAGATTGTGATGTTGTGTTCCAGGTACATGAGCATCAGTGATGAGTGGGAGACTCCTGAGAAGCAGCCCTTCAAGGACTTTGTGAGTGTTACACTGTCCCTTCAACCACACATTCAGAGAATACCCACCCGGTGTTGTGGAGGGGGGGGGGGGAGTCATTACTAATGGTCACTTCCTGTTTGTGTTGCCAGGGTAACATGCGTCACTGGATGGAGGACCCTGACTGTCGTGACCAGTACAGCGTCATCTACGAATCAGGAGAGAGGACCGCCATCTTCAACAACGACGCCAAGGATCCAATCGTCTCCGAGGAGAGGGCGGTGAGTCAACCAATCACAACAGTGCAGTGAGATGATGGTTCAACCAATCAGATTTTTCTTTGTTGCTCTGAGCATTCTACATCTGCAGAAATACTTTTGATGGCTTTGATGCTTAAAAAGTAGAAGGCTTGATTGTGTAAATCAAAATGTCTGCCATGGTGTATATTGATTGATTCTGAGGTTGTGTGTTGTGACTGTTGTTTCCCTGTAGCGCTGGACAGAGACGTATGTGCGCTGGTCTCCCAAGGGAACCTACCTGGCCACGTTCCACCAGCGAGGCATTGCATTGTGGGGCGGAGAGAAGTTCAAGCAGATCCAACGTTTCAGCCACCAGGGAGTGTCTCTGATCGACTTCTCCCCCTGCGAGAGGTAACCAATCACTAATGAATAATCAATGCCTGTCTATAGCACATCTATGAAGCTACATTAAGTTGTTTTAATGCTTAATTCCCTGATGGAAACTGAGGACCCTTAATAAAACTCTATGTAGTTTTATTAAGCCTTTTAAGGTGTTATAACGCTTCATAGGTAAGTCGCCGTGACGTTCAGTCCCCTGATGGACACTGTGGACACCCCATGCCCTAGTGTAGCTCTGTCAATGGTATGAAGCTACATAAAGGGTTATAATGCTTGGTAGGTACATGTAACTGCCAGAATAAAGGAAACCCCAACATAAAGTATCTCAGTAGGGCATTGGACCACCAGTCGGACCACCAGTTGAACCACCACTCTATTGGAGGGATGTGTCACGCTGGCATAAGGGATCGGGAGACAGGCACAGGAATGCGTAATGTTCTTTTCCTTTTTTTTCTTTACCCAAATGACAGCGTGCCGTGTACAGGTACCGGGACAAAGACCAAACAAACACGTATACAACACACAGGGTTGAAACCCCAAAACAAAAGAGCGAGGAGTACCTTGAATAAATAACACAAGCGCACAATGATTAACACACGGGACGAGATCCGTAATCAAAGTCCAGAACACACAGCACAGTTACTCACAATCACCAACGGACATTGTAACAATAAATCGACAGGACAATGGTAAACCAAGGACACACTTATATAATCACTGTGAATAAGGGCCAGGTGTGCATAATGAACGTTCCGGAGGGATCCGTGACAATGTGAAACCATTCTTCCACGATAAAGTCCTTAATTTGGCGTTGTGTTGATGGTGGTGGAAAACACTGTCTCAGGCGCCTCTCCAGAATCTCCCAGAAGTGTTACATTTACTAAGACTCACACACCCTTTAAAACCCCTATGCTCCTTTGAGAGCCCTCTTTCAAAGTCTCTTCTAGCCATGGTTGCCCAGATAATGGTCAACTGGGCATGTTTATACATGACCCTAAGCATGATGGGATGTTAATTGCTTAATTACCTCAGGAACCACACCTGTGTGGAAGCACCTGCTTTCAATATACTTTGTATCCCTCGTTGACTCAAATGTCTCCTTTTATTTTGGCAGTTAGCCTGTACATGGTGAGCCTAGTGTGGTTATAACCTGTCTATCAGCTGTATGAATCCTTATGAAGCTACATAAAGGTGTTATAATGCTTGGTAGGTATGTGGTGACGTTCAGTCCCCTGATGGACACTAAGGAAGACCCCCAGGCCATCATCATCTGGGACATTCTGACTGGCCAGAAGAAGAGAGGCTTCCACTGTGAGAGCTCCGCCCACTGGCCCATCTTCAAGTAAGGACTGACTACCCACCTGTCTGTTTTCATGTCTCTGTTCCTGTCTCTACATCTTCTAGTAAGGACTGACTACCCACCTGTCTGTTTTCATGTCTCTGTTCCTGTCTCTACATCTTCTAGTAAGGACTGACTACCCACCTGTCTGTTTTCATGTCTCTGTTCCTGTCTCTACATCTTCTAGTAAGGACTGACTACCCACCTGTCTGTTTTCATGTCTCTGTTCCTGTCTCTACATCTTCTAGTAAGGACTGACTACCCACCTGTCTGTTTCCATGTCTCTGTTCCTGTCTCTACATCTTCTAGTAAGGACTGACTACCCACCTGTCTGTTTTCATGTCTCTGTTCCTGTCTCTACATCTTCTAGTAAGGACTGACTACCCACCTGTCTGTTTTCATGTCTCTGTTCCTGTCTCTACATCTTCTAGTAAGGACTGACTACCCACCTGTCTGTTTTCATGTCTCTGTTCCTGTCTCTACATCTTCTAGTAAGGACTGACTACCCACCTGTCTGTTTTCATGTCTCTGTTCCTGTCTCTACTAGAGGTCGACTGATTATGATTTTTCAACGCCGATACCGATTATTGGAGGGCCCAAAAAAATGTTTTGTGTAATAATGACAATTACAACAATACTGAATGAACACTTATTTTAACTTAATATAATACATCAATAAAATCAATTTAGCCTCAAATAAATAATGAAACATGTTCAATTTGGTTTAAATAATGCAAAAACAAAGTGTTGGAGAAGAAAGTAAAAGTGCAATATGTGCCATGTAAAAAAGCTAACGTTTAAGTTCCTTGCTCAGAACATAAGAACATATGATAGCTGGTGGTTCCTTTTAACATGAGTGTTCAATATTCCCAGGTAAGAAGTTTTAGGTTGTAGTTATTATAGGAATTATAGGACTATTTCTCTATACGATTTGTATTTCATATACCTTTGACTATTGGATGTTCTTATAAGCACTTTAGTATTGCCAGTGTAAGAGTATAGCTTCCGTCCCTCTCCTCGCTCCTACCTGGGCTCGAACAACACATCGACAACAGCCACCCTCGAAGCAGCGTTACCCATGCAGAGGAAGGGAAACAACTACTCCAAGTCTCAGAGCGAGTGACGTTTGAAACGCTATTAGCGCGCACCCGGCTAACTAGCTAGCCATTTGACATCGGTTACACCAGCCTAATCTTGGGAGTTGATAGGCTTGAAGGGGTGGAACGTTCCAACAGGAATCTGTTCCAAAAAACGTAAAATAAAAGGTTGCCAACCAACAACGCATACAAAGTAGCAACGCATACAAACCTAGCTAACTAGCTGCCGAATAGGCATCAACTCACCATGTAGCTTATTCTTAATGTTTGTCCATAGGCAAACAGACATGTGAGGACAGACATTTTTCGGAATAAACATGATGAGTGAAAAACGCAATGAAATAGACCACTCCCTACCCGGTATCTTATTCTGCCGCTATACAACTTTGTATGCGTTGTTTTTTGGAAACCTTGTTATTTACGAAGTTTTTGTAATAGATTCCTGTTGGAACGTTCCACAAATTATACCCACCCAAGTAGAAGTCATAAACAGCGCAATGCTTGAAGCACAGCGAAGGGCTGTTTGAATGAATGCTTACGAGCCTGCAGCTGCCTACCACCGCTCAGTCAGACTGCTCTATCAAATCATAGACTTAATTATAATATAATAAACACACAGAAATACGAGCCTTAGGTCATTAATCTGGTCGAATCTGGAAACTATCATCTAGAAAACAAGAGTTTTTTTCTTTCAGTGACATACAGAACAGTTCCGTATTTTATCTAACGGGTGGCTAAGTCTAAATATTCCTGTTAGGCATTGATGTTTATGGTTAGGTACATTGGTGCAACGACAGTACTTTTTTCGCAAATGCGCTTGTTAAATCAACACCCGTTTGTCGAAGTAGGCTGTGATTCGATGAAAATTAACAGGCACCGCATCGATTATATGCAACTTACCTTTGCTTCTTGCTGCCCTCGCATAACAGGTAGTCAGCCTGTTAATCCTTGTGGAGTGCAATGTAAGGCAGGTGGTTAGAGCGTTGGACTGGTTCTCTCCCTAACTGCAGCGGTCTGTCTTGGTTCTCTCCCTAACTGCAGCGGTCTGTCTTGGTTCTCTCCCTAACTGCAGCGGTCTGTCTTGGTTCTCTCCCTAACTGCAGCGGTCTGTCTTGGTTCTCTCCCTAACTGCAGCGGTCTGTCTTGGTTCTCTCCCTAACTGCAGCGGTCTGTCTTGGTTCTCTCCCTAACTGCAGCGGTCTGTCTTGGTTCTCTCCCTAACTGCAGCGGTCTGTCTTGGTTCTCTCCCTAACTGCAGCGGTCTGTCTTGGTTCTCTCCCTAACTGCAGCGGTCTGTCTTGGTTCTCTCCCTAACTGCAGCGGTCTGTCTTGGTTCTCTCCCTAACTGCAGCGGTCTAACGTGTGTTTGTTTCTCCAGGTGGAGTCACGATGGGAAGTTCTTTGCCAGGATGACCCAGGACACACTGAGCATCTATGAGACTCCAGTAAGTCCCCACACTGAGCGTCTATGAGACTCCAGTAAGTCCCCACACTGAGCGTCTATGAGACTCCAGTAAGTCCCCACACTGAGCGTCTATGAGACTCCAGTAAGTCCCCACACTGAGCGTCTATGAGACTCCAGTAAGTCCCCACACTGAGCGTCTATGAGACTCCAGTAAGTCCCCACACTGAGCGTCTATGAGACTCCAGTAAGTCCCCACACTGAGCGTCTATGAGACTCCAGTAAGTCCCCACACTGAGCGTCTATGAGACTCCAGTAAGTCCCCACACTGAGCGTCTATGAGACTCCAGTAAGTCCCCACACTGAGCGTCTATGAGACTCCAGTAAGTCCCCACACTGAGCGTCTATGAGACTCCAGTAAGTCCCCACACTGAGCGTCTATGAGACTCCAGTAAGTCCCCACACTGAGCGTCTATGAGACTCCAGTAAGTCCCCACACTGAGCGTCTATGAGACTCCAGTAAGTCCCCACACTGAGCGTCTATGAGACTCCAGTAAGTCCCCACACTGAGCGTCTATGAGACTCCAGTAAGTCCCCACACTGAGCGTCTATGAGACTCCAGTAAGTCCCCACACTGAGCGTCTATGAGACTCCAGTAAGTCCCCACACTGAGCGTCTATGAGACTCCAGTAAGTCCCCACACTGAGCGTCTATGACCCCAGTAAGTCCCCACACTGAGCGTCTATGACCCCAGTAAGTCCCCACACTGAGCGTCTATGACCCCAGTAAGTCCCCACACTGAGCGTCTATGACCCCAGTAAGTTAGATTGACCAGTATTACTCTGAGTGTCTCTGTATCTATAACAGACTGGTGTGTTCATACTTAACAGCCTGTTTTCTCCTGTCGTAGTCCATGGGCCTGTTGGACAAGAAGAGTCTGAAGATCAGTGGTATCAAGTAAGTCACGTCTTTATCCTGGGGATGTTGACCCTTAATCAGTTCAATCTGTCATCAAGTGACCGGTTAGACAGCATACAGAGACTAGTTAGAGGAATACCACCTGTCAGACAGACTAGTTAGAGGAATACCACCTGTCAGACAGCATACAGAGACTAGTTAGAGGAATACCACCTGTCAGACAGACTAGTTAGAGGAATACCACCTGTCAGACAGCATACAGAGACTAGTTAGAGGAATATCACCTGTTAGACAGCATACAGAGACTAGTTAGAGGAATACCACCTGTCAGACAGCATACAGAGACTAGTTAGAGGAATACCACCTGTCAGACAGCATACAGAGACTAGTTAGAGGAATACCACCTGTCAGACAGCATACAGAGACTAGTTAGAGGAATACCACCTGTCAGACAGACTAGTTAGAGGAATACCACCTGTTAGACAGCATACAGAGACTAGTTAGAGGAATATCACCTGTCAGACAGAGACTAGTTAGAGGAATACCACCTGTCAGACAGCATACAGAGACTAGTTAGAGGAATACCACCTGTCAGACAGACTAGTTAGAGGAATATCACCTGTCAGACAGAGACTAGTTAGAGGAATACCACCTGTCAGACAGCATACAGAGACTAGTTAGAGGAATACCACCTGTCAGACAGACTAGTTAGAGGAATACCACCTGTCAGACGGCATACAGAGACTAGTTAGAGGAATACCACCTGTCAGACAGAGACTAGTTAGAGGAATACCACCTGTCAGACAGAGACTAGTTAGAGGAATACCACCTGTCAGACAGACTAGTTAGAGGAATACCACCTGTCAGACAGCATACAGAGACTAGTTAGAGGAATACCACCTGTTAGACAGAGACTAGTTAGAGGAATACCACCTGTCAGACGGCATACAGAGACTAGTTAGAGGAATACCACCTGTCAGACAGAGACTAGTTAGAGGAATACCACCTGTCAGACAGACTAGTTAGAGGAATACCACCTGTCAGACAGCATACAGAGACTAGTTAGAGGAATACCACCTGTCAGACAGCATACAGAGACTAGTTAGAGGAATACCACCTGTCAGACAGAGACTAGTTAGAGGAATACCACCTGTTAGACAGAGACTAGTTAGAGGAATACCACCTGTTAGACAGCATACAGAGACTAGTTAGAGGAATACCACCTGTCAGACAGAGACTAGTTAGAGGAATACCACCTGTTAGACAGCATACAGAGACTAGTTAGAGGAATACCACCTGTCAGACAGACTAGTTAGAGGAATACCACCTGTTAGACAGCATACAGAGACTAGTTAGAGGAATATCACCTGTCAGACAGAGACTAGTTAGAGGAATACCACCTGTCAGACAGAGACTAGTTAGAGGAATACCACCTGTCAGACAGAGACTAGTTAGAGGAATACCACCTGTCAGACAGCATACAGAGACTAGTTAGAGGAATACCACCTGTCAGACAGACTAGTTAGAGGAATACCACCTGTTAGACAGCATACAGAGACTAGTTAGAGGAATATCACCTGTCAGACGGCATACAGAGACTAGTTAGAGGAATACCACCTGTCAGACAGAGACTAGTTAGAGGAATACCACCTGTCAGACAGAGACTAGTTAGAGGAATACCACCTGTCAGACAGCATACAGAGACTAGTTAGAGGAATACCACCTGTTAGACAGACTAGTTAGAGGAATACCACCTGTCAGACAGCATACAGAGACTAGTTAGAGGAATACCACCTGTCAGACAGACTAGTTAGAGGAATACCACCTGTCAGACAGCATACAGAGACTAGTTAGAGGAATACCACCTGTCAGACAGCATACAGAGACTAGTTAGAGGAATACCACCTGTCAGACAGACTAGTTAGAGGAATACCACCTGTCAGACAGAGACTAGTTAGAGGAATACCACCTGTCAGACAGCATACAGAGACTAGTTAGAGGAATATCACCTGTTAGACAGAGACTAGTTAGAGGAATACCACCTGTTAGACAGCATACAGAGACTAGTTAGAGGAATACCACCTGTCAGACAGAGACTAGTTAGAGGAATATCACCTGTTAGACAGCATACAGAGACTAGTTAGAGGAATACCACCTGTCAGACAGCATACAGAGACTAGTTAGAGGAATACCACCTGTCAGACAGAGACTAGTTAGAGGAATACCACCTGTTAGACAGCATACAGACTAGTTAGAGCAATACCACCTGTCAGACAGAGACTAGTTAGAGGAATACCACCTGTTAGACAGCATACAGAGACTAGTTAGAGGAATACCACCTGTCAGACAGAGACTAGTTAGAGGAATACCACCTGTTAGACAGCATACAGAGACTAGTTAGAGGAATACCACCTGTCAGACAGACTAGTTAGAGGAATACCACCTGTTAGACAGCATACAGAGACTAGTTAGAGGAATACCACCTGTCAGACAGCATACAGAGACTAGTTAGAGGAATACCACCTGTCAGACAGCATACAGAGACTAGTTAGAGGAATACCACCTGTCAGACAGCATACAGAGACTAGTTAGAGGAATACCACCTGTCAGACAGAGACTAGTTAGAGGAATACCACCTGTCAGACAGAGACTAGTTAGAGGAATACCACCTGTCAGACAGACTAGTTAGAGGAATACCACCTGTCAGACAGAGACTAGTTAGAGGAATACCACCTGTCAGACAGCATACAGAGACTAGTTAGAGGAATATCACCTGTTAGACAGCATACAGAGACTAGTTAGAGGAATACCACCTGTCAGACAGCATACAGAGAATAGTTAGAGGAATACCACCTGTCAGACAGCATACAGAGACTAGTTAGAGGAATACCACCTGTCAGACAGAGACTAGTTAGAGGAATACCACCTGTCAGACAGCATACAGAGACTAGTTAGAGGAATACCACCTGTCAGACAGACTAGTTAGAGGAATACCACCTGTCAGACAGCATACAGAGACTAGTTAGAGGAATATCACCTGTCAGACAGCATACAGAGACTAGTTAGAGGAATACCACCTGTTAGACAGACTAGTTAGAGGAATACCACCTGTCAGACAGACTAGTTAGAGGAATACCACCTGTCAGACAGACTAGTTAGAGGAATACCACCTGTCAGACAGACTAGTTAGAGGAATACCACCTGTCAGACAGCATACAGAGACTAGTTAGAGGAATACCACCTGTTAGACAGACTAGTTAGAGGAATACCACCTGTCAGACAGAGACTAGTTAGAGGAATACCACCTGTTAGACAGCATACAGAGACTAGTTAGAGGAATACCACCTGTCAGACAGAGACTAGTTAGAGGAATACCACCTGTTAGACAGCATACAGAGACTAGTTAGAGGAATACCACCTGTCAGACAGCATACAGAGACTAGTTAGAGGAATACCACCTGTCAGACAGACTAGTTAGAGGAATACCACCTGTCAGACAGAGACTAGTTAGAGGAATACCACCTGTCAGACAGCATACAGAGACTAGTTAGAGGAATATCACCTGTTAGACAGCATACAGAGACTAGTTAGAGGAATACCACCTGTCAGACAGCATACAGAGACTAGTTAGAGGAATACCACCTGTCAGACAGACTAGTTAGAGGAATACCACCTGTCAGACAGACTAGTTAGAGGAATACCACCTGTCAGACAGCATACAGAGACTAGTTAGAGGAATATCACCTGTCAGACAGCATACAGAGACTAGTTAGAGGAATACCACCTGTCAGACGGCATACAGAGACTAGTTAGAGGAATTTTACATTTACATTTTACACATAAGTCATTTAGCAGACGCTCTTATCCAGAGCGACTTACAGATTGGTGCATTCACCTTATAATATCCAGTGGAACAACCACTTTACAATAGTGCATCTAAATCTTTTAAGGGGGGGGTTAGAAGGATTACTTTATCCTATCCTAGGTATTCCTTAAAGAGGTGGGGTTCCAGGTGTCTCCGGAAGGTGGTGATTGACTCCGCTGTCCTGGCGTCGTGAGGGAGCTTGTTCCACCATAGGGGTGCCAGAGCAGCGAACAGTTTTGACTGGGCTGAGCGGGAACTGTGCTTCCTCAGAGGTAGGGAGGCGAGCAGGCCAGAGGTGGATGAACGCAGTGCCCTTGTTTGGGTGTAGGGCCTGATCAGAGCCTGAAGGTATGGAGGTGCCGTTCCCTTCACAGCTCCATAGGCAATCACCATGGTCTTGTAGCGGATGCGAGCTTCGACTGGAAGCCAGTGGAGAGAGCGGAGGAGCGGGGTGACGTGAGAGAACTTGGGAAGGTTGAACACCAGACGGGCTGCGGCGTTCTGGATGAGTTGTAGGGGTTTAATGACACAAGCAGGGAGCCCAGCCAACAACGAGTTGCAGTAATCCAGACGGGAGATGACAAGTGCCTGGATTAGGACCTGCGCCGCTTCCTGTGTAAGGCAGGGTCGTACTCTGCGAATGTTGTAGAGCATGAACCTACAGGATCGGGTCACCGCCTTGATGTTAGTGGAGAACGATAGGGTGTTGTCCAGGGTCACGCCGAGGCTCTTAGCACTCTGGGAGGAGGACACAAGGGAGTTGTCAACCGTGATGGCGAGATCATGGAACGGGCAGTCCTTCCCCGGGAGGAAGAGCAGCTCCGTCTTGCCGAGGTTCAGCTTGAGGTGGTGATCCGTCATCCACACTGATATGTCTGCCAGACATGCAGAGATGCGATTCGCCACCTGGTTGTCAGAAGGGGGAAAGGAGAAGATTAATTGTGTGTCGTCTGCATAGCAATGATATGAGAGACCATGTGAGGATATGACAGAGCCAAGTGACTTGGTGTATAGCGAGAATAGGAGAGGGCCTAGAACAGAGCCCTGGGGGACACCAGTGGTGAGAGCACGTGGTGCGGAGACAGATTCTCGCCACGCCACCTGGTAGGAGCGACCTGTCAGGTAGGACGCAATCCAAGCGTGGGCGGCGCCGGAGATGCCCAACTCGGAGAGGGTGGAGAGGAGGATCTGGTGGTTCACAGTATCAAAGGCAGCAGATAGGTCTAGAAGGATGAGAGCAGAGGAGAGAGAGTTAGCTTTAGCAGTGCGGAGAGCCTCCGTGACACAGAGAAGAGCAGTCTCAGTTGAATGCCCAGTCTTGAAACCTGACTGATTAGGATCAAGAAGGTCATTCTGAGAGAGATAGCAGGAGAGCTGGCCAAGGACGGCACGTTCAAGAGTTTTGGAGAGAAAGGAAAGAAGGGATACTGGTCTGTAGTTGTTGACATCGGAGGGATCGAGTGTAGGTTTTTTCAGAAGGGGTGCAACTCTCGCTCTCTTGAAGACGGAAGGGACGTAGCCAGCGGTCAAGGATGAGTTGATGAGCGAGGTGAGGTAGGGGAGAAGGTCTCCGGAAATGGTCTGGAGAAGAGAGGAGGGGATAGGGTCAAGCGGGCAGGTTGTTGGGCGGCCGGCCGTCACAAGACGCGAGATTTCATCTGGAGAGAGAGGGGAATACCACCTGTCAGACAGAGACTAGTTAGAGGAATACCACCTGTTAGACAGCATACAGAGACTAGTTAGAGGAATACCACCTGTCAGACAGCATACAGAGACTAGTTAGAGGAATACCACCTGTCAGACAGCATACAGAGACTAGTTAGAGGAATACCACCTGTCAGACAGAGACTAGTTAGAGGAATACCACCTGTTAGACAGCATACAGAGACTAGTTAGAGGAATACCACCTGTCAGACAGCATACAGAGACTAGTTAGAGGAATACCACCTGTCAGACAGCATACAGAGACTAGTTAGAGGAATACCACCTGTCAGACAGACTAGTTAGAGGAATACCACCTGTTAGACAGCATACAGAGACTAGTTAGAGGAATATCACCTGTTAGACAGACTAGTTAGAGGAATACCACCTGTCAGACAGAGACTAGTTAGAGGAATACCACCTGTCAGACGGCATACAGAGACTAGTTAGAGGAATACCACCTGTCAGACAGAGACTAGTTAGAGGAATACCACCTGTTAGACAGCATACAGAGACTAGTTAGAGGAATATCACCTGTCAGACAGCATACAGAGACTAGTTAGAGGAATACCACCTGTCAGACAGCATACAGAGACTAGTTAGAGGAATACCACCTGTCAGACAGAGACTAGTTAGAGGAATACCACCTGTCAGACAGCATACAGAGACTAGTTAGAGGAATACCACCTGTCAGACAGAGACTAGTTAGAGGAATACCACCTGTCAGACAGCATACAGAGACTAGTTAGAGGAATACCACCTGTCAGACAGCATACAGAGACTAGTTAGAGGAATACCACCTGTCAGACAGACTAGTTAGAGGAATACCACCTGTCAGACAGCATACAGAGACTAGTTAGAGGAATACCACCTGTCAGACAGACTAGTTAGAGGAATACCACCTGTTAGACAGCATACAGAGACTAGTTAGAGGAATACCACCTGTTAGACAGACTAGTTAGAGGAATACCACCTGTCAGACAGCATACAGAGACTAGTTAGAGGAATACCACCTGTCAGACAGCATACAGAGACTAGTTAGAGGAATACCACCTGTCAGACAGACTAGTTAGAGGAATACCACCTGTCAGACAGCATACAGAGACTAGTTAGAGGAATACCACCTGTCAGACAGACTAGTTAGAGGAATACCACCTGTCAGACAGAGACTAGTTAGAGGAATACCACCTGTTAGACAGCATACAGAGACTAGTTAGAGGAATATCACCTGTCAGACAGACTAGTTAGAGGAATACCACCTGTTAGACAGCATACAGAGACTAGTTAGAGGAATACCACCTGTCAGACAGACTAGTTAGAGGAATACCACCTGTTAGACAGCATACAGAGACTAGTTAGAGGAATACCACCTGTCAGACAGAGACTAGTTAGAGGAATACCACCTGTCAGACAGCATACAGAGACTAGTTAGAGGAATATCACCTGTTAGACAGCATACAGAGACTAGTTAGAGGAATACCACCTGTCAGACAGACTAGTTAGAGGAATACCACCTGTTAGACAGCATACAGAGACTAGTTAGAGGAATACCACCTGTCAGACAGCATACAGAGACTAGTTAGAGGAATACCACCTGTCAGACAGCATACAGAGACTAGTTAGAGGAATATCACCTGTCAGACAGAGACTAGTTAGAGGAATACCACCTGTCAGACGGCATACAGAGACTAGTTAGAGGAATACCACCTGTCAGACAGCATACAGAGACTAGTTAGAGGAATACCACCTGTCAGACAGCATACAGAGACTAGTTAGAGGAATACCACCTGTCAGACAGACTAGTTAGAGGAATATCACCTGTCAGACAGCATACAGAGACTAGTTAGAGGAATACCACCTGTCAGACAGCATACAGAGACTAGTTAGAGGAATACCACCTGTCAGACAGAGACTAGTTAGAGGAATACCACCTGTCAGACAGAGACTAGTTAGAAGAATACCACCTGTTAGACAGCATACAGAGACTAGTTAGAAGAATACCACCTGTTAGACAGCATACAGAGACTCTGCAGGGACTTCTCCTGGTCCCCAGGTGATGACATCATAGTGGTGTGTGTGTGTGTATTAATCCTCTCCTCTGCAGGGACTTCTGGTCCCCAGGTGATGACATCATAGTGGTGTGTGTGTATTAATCCTCTCCTCTGCAGGGACTTCTCCTGGTCCCCAGGTGATAACATCATAGCGTTCTGGGTACCCGAGGACAAAGACATCCCAGCCAGAGTGACTCTGATGCAGCTTCCCTCCAGACAGGAGATCAGAGTCAGGAATCTCTTCAATGTGGTCGACTGTAAACTCCACTGGCAGAGACAGGGAGACTACCTCTGTGTCAAGGTGGACCGGACACCTAAAGGAACTCAGGTTAGTGAAGGGGGGAGGGGAAAAGAGGGAGGGTTAATGTGACTGCTTTGTTGTTAAACCTCATTTACAAGTCTCCTTTCTCTGTCCTCTCATCCTCTGTCATTCTCTCATGGTCCTCTCCTCCTCTATCGTACCCTCTCCTCCTGTCTGTCCTCTCCTCTATCGTTCCCTCTCTCTCCTCTCTGTCCTCTCCTCTATCGTTCCCTCTCTCTCCTCTCTGTCCTCTCATCCTCTGTCATTCTCTCATGGTCCTCTCCTCCTGTCTGTCCTCTCCTCTATCGTTCCCTCTCTCTCCTCTCTGTCCTCTCCTCTCTGTCCTCCTATCGTTCCCTCTCTCCTCTATCGTTCTCTCCTATCAGGGTGTGGTGACCAACTTTGAGATCTTCAGGATGAGAGAGAAGCAGGTTCCTGTTGACGTGGTGGAGATGAAGGGAGACCCGGAATCTAAAACTGGTAACACACCCCCCCGCTCTGACAAGACGGACGGACACCCCCCCGCTCTGACAAGACGGACGGACACCCCCCCGCTCTGACAAGACGGACGGACACCCCCCCGCTCTGACAAGACGGACGGACACCCCCCCGCTCTGACAAGACGGACGGACACCCCCCCGCTCTGACAAGACGGACGGACACCCCCCCGCTCTGACAAGACGGACGGACACCCCCCCGCTCTGACAAGACGGACGGACACCCCCGCTCTGACAAGACGGACGGACACCCCCGCTCTGACAAGACGGACGGACACCCCCCCGCTCTGACAAGACGGACGGACACCCCCCCGCTCTGACAAGACGGACGGACACCCCCCGCTCTGACAAGACGGACGGACACCCCCCGCTCTGACAAGACGGACGGACACCCCCCGCTCTGACAAGACGGACGGACACCCCCCGCTCTGACAAGACGGACGGACACCCCCCCGCTCTGACAAGACGGACGGACACCCCCACTGATAACGTGCAGTAACACCACCAGGTACAGTAACACCACCAGGTATAGTAACAGTGTTGTCGTCCCCTAGCGGAGAGCATCATAGCGTTTGCGTGGGAGCCAAACGGCAGTAAGTTTGCCGTCCTGCACGGTGAATCTCCCAGAATCAACGCCTCGTTCTACCACGTCAAGAACAACGGGAAGATAGAACTCATCAGTAAGTACAACGTTTACCTGAAAATATCACACGCAGAAAGGAACCTTTAAAAACATTGACTCTGTAATGTCTAGAAGTATTGTTATTCCGTCTCTACTGTTGTCAGATGTCGTATTCAGTCCTTTGGCAAACAACAGTCTGGTACTGTAACATAGCCAGCTTCCAGATTTACTGTAACATTCTCTCCTCCTCTCTCTCTCTCTCTCTCCTCCCGCTCTCCTCCCCTCCCCCCTCTCTCCTCTTCTTCTCTCTCTCTCCTCTTCTTCTCTCTCTCTCCTCTTCTTCTCTCTCTCTCCTCTCTCTCCTCTCCCCTCTTCTCTCCCTCCAGAGATGTTTGACAAGCAGCAGGCCAACAGCATCTTCTGGAGTCCTCAGGGACAGTTCATGGTGCTGGCTGGACTCAGGAGGTACAAGACGTGTGAGAGAGATCTCCCCTCCTGTGTTAACTCTGTCCTCTCCTCCAGTATGAACGGGGCCCTGTGTTAACCCTGTCCTCTCCTCCAGTATGAACGGGGCCCTGTGTTAACTCTGTCCTCTCCTCCAGTATGAACGGGGCCCTGTGTTAACCCTGTCCTCTCCTCCAGTATGAACGGGGCCCTGTGTTAACTCTGTCCTCTCCTCCAGTATGAACGGGGCCCTGTGTTAACTCTGTCCTCTCCACCAGTATGAACGGGGCCCTGTGTTAACTCTGTCCTCTCCTCCAGTATGAACGGGGCCCTGTGTTAACTCTGTCCTCTCCTCCAGTATGAACGGGGCCCTGTGTTAACTCTGTCCTCTCCTCCAGTATGAACGGGGCCCTGTGTTAACTCTGTCCTCTCCTCCAGTATGAACGGGGCCCTGTGTTAACTCTGTCCTCTCCTCCAGTATGAACGGGGCCCTGTGTTAACTCTGTCCTCTCCTCCAGTATGAACGGGGCCCTGTGTTAACTCTGTCCTCTCCTCCAGTATGAACGGGGCCCTGTGTTAACTCTGTCCTCTCCTCCAGTATGAACGGGGCCCTGTGTTAACTCTGTCCTCTCCTCCAGTATGAACGGGGCCCTGGCGTTTGTGGATACCTCTGACTGCACCATGATGAACATGGTTGAACACTACATGGCTTCTGATGTAGAGTGGGACCCTACAGGACGATACCTGGTCACCTCTGTGTCCTGGTGGAGTCACAAGGTACATCTCACACACACACACACAGACCTGACACACACACACAGACCTGACACACACACACAGACCTGACACACACACACAGACCTGACACACACACACAGACCTGACACACACACACACACAGACCTGACACACACACACACACAGACCTGACACACACACACACACAGACCTGACACACACACACACACAGACCTGACACACACACACACACAGACCTGACACACACACAGACCTGACACACACACACACACAGACCTGACACACACACACAGACCTGACACACACACACACACACACCGACCTGACACACACACACACACACACCGAGACCTGACACACACACACACACACACCGAGACCTGACACACACACACACACACACCGAGACCTGACACACGCACACACACACAGACCTGACACACACACACACACACACACAGACCTGACACACACACACACAGACCTGACACACACACACACACACACACACACAGACCTGACACACACACACACAGACCTGACACACACACACACACACACAAACACAGACCTGACACACACACACACACACACAGACCTGACACACACACACAGACCTGACACACACACACAGACCTGACACACACACAGACCTGACACACACACAGACCTGACACACACACACACAGACCTGACACACAGACCTGACACACACACACACACACACACACACAGACCTGACACACACACACACACACACACACACACACAGACCTGACACACACACACAGACCTGACACACACACACACACACACACACACACACAGACCTGACACACACACACACACAGACCTGACACACACACACACACACAGACCTGACACACACACACACAGACCTGACACACACACACACAGACCTGACACACACACACAGGGAATCAATTCCTACTGTCATGTTTTTTAAATGGAGGTTCAACAAAATGAAGGTTGTACCACAACACACAGACACAACTTCAGAAAATCCCGTCTTTTGATCCTGTACTTTTGTTTCCTTTTTGTTTCGGGGGTTGAAAAGAACAATGGTGTGTTTTATTTATCTGAGCCATATCAAGTGGGTTCTTAAAAGGGGTTGTCTCTCCATCAGGTGGACAACGCCTACTGGCTGTGGACCTTCCAGGGTCGTCTCCTCCAGAAGAACAACAAGGACCGCTTCTGTCAGCTACTCTGGAGACCTCGGCCTGCTACCCTGCTCACACAGGACACCATCAAGGTACGTACCCGTGTATGTGTGGTGGCTGTAGTGTGTGTGTGGTATGTTGGTGTGGTGTTGGTGTAGTGGGGGTGTGTGTGGCCCCTGTATTTATAAAGGGTATTTACTCTGGTATCAAAGTTGTTTTAAACCAATAGAATCCAAAACCCGTTCAGTGTCTGGACAAGTAGTGACTTCTGTCTAAACTTCTGTGTTGAGAGTTTTGTTGTCATGTGTATTGACTGTATATATATTTATATTTATTTATATATATTTATTTTTATATATATTTTATTTATATTCATTTATATATATATTTAGATTCATTTATATATATTTATTTAGATTTATTTATATATTTATTTATATATTTATATACATGTATTTATATATATTTATTTATATATATATATATATTTTTTTTTATATATAAATAAATTGATATATAAATAAAACATGGGCTTAGCTGGGACCCTTGACAGTCATGTTGCTACGTATAGCATGGGCTTAGCTGGGACCCTTGACAGTCTTGTTGCTACGTATAGCATGGGCTTAGCTGGGACCCTTGACAGTCTTGTTGCTACGTATAGCATGGGCTTAGCTGGGACCCTTGACAGTCATGTTGCTACGTATAGCATGGGCTTAGCTGGGACCCTTGACAGTCATGTTGCTACGTATAGCATGGGCTTAGCTGGGACCCTTGACAGTCTTGTTGCTACGTATAGCATGGGCTTAGCTGGGACCCTTGACAGTCATGTTGCTACGTATAGCATGGGCTTAGCTGGGACCCTTGACAGTCATGTTGCTACGTATAGCATGGGCTTAGCTGGGACCCTTGACAGTCATGTTGCTACGTATAGCATGGGCTTAGCTGGGACCCTTGACAGTCATGTTGCTACGTATAACATGTTTTCTTCTGGGTTTTGACACGTTCCCCAGGTGATCAAGAAGGACCTGAAGAAGTACTCTAAGATCTTTGAGCAGAAGGATCGTCTGAGCCAGTCAAAGGCCTCCAAGGAGCTGGTGGACAAGAGGAGGAGCATGATGGAGGACTACCGTACCTACCGAGAGGCTGCCCTGCTACAACACGATGAACAGAAAGCCGCCCGCCTGCAGCTCCGAGGAGGTACGTAGATAAACCCCCCCTGACCGTCTCCACCTATGACGGCCCAGACACTTTCATCCAACTGCCCCACGCCACAGAAACGGGGAGGTAAGCTGTGGGCCGTTGTGGCTTGGGACCAGGCTTACTAAGCCTGACCCCTGACCTCTCTCTGTCTCTAGGAGTGGACACTGATGAGCTGGACAGTAACACAGATGACTGGGAGGAGGAGACCATTGAGTTTTTTATCAACGAAGAAATCATTCCCCTCGGAGAGTAGTCCCCTACGCAGGTAACACCTACACACACTACCCACCCACACACACACACTACCCACACACTACCTGGCTGTGGTTTTGACTGGCTCTCTCCCCCTCTTTCTCTCCAGGTCCATTTTTGCGTGGGGACTAGAGGGGGGCGTTGCCTTGTCGGCTGGAGGAGGGAAAACTACACTGAGAATCTTGGGAGTTGCCAGAGTTCCACCATTCTCTCTTTGTGACATCATCAAAGCGTGCCTTGTGGTATAGCGACTACAGCAAGCTAGCAACTGAGGAAGGAGGAAGGGAGGAAACCAACTTTAAAACTCTTTTTTTTTTTTCAACACCTTGGTCTTTTTCTGGCACTTTTTGAAATAGAACAGTACTCTGTCATTTTTTTTTCTCCCTTTCTCATAATCTATCCTCGCTCGCTCGCTCACTTTCTATCCTTCTTATCTTGACTACACCCCCTTGCAGTCTTAACCGTCGTTACCGTGGCAACGGTCCCACCTTACCATAAAGAGACGGAGAGCGTTGCACCACCACCGGGAGGGATGAGAACGGGGTGTGTGACGTGGCAGAGTGTGTGTGAGGCTAGAGAGTGTGTTCTCCTGATGACCAAACGTTCAAGGCTGTGTAGTAGTAGTAGTAGTAGTAGTAGTACTGTGTTGAAGTGGCAGTATCCTCCTCCATTTAGACTACCTGACGTTGTTGTTGTTGTCATACTAGACCACAACTATCACATGATCATCTACGTCAATAAAGATAAACGTCATACAAATCATTCACTGTCTGGTTTTTACATGTGCTTAAGGTTTTTTTTGTTCTGCATGTGTTGAAAGTGTTTTATATTTTCTTCATTTAGCCAGACGTTCTCATACCAGTGTGACGTAGTGCAGGCAGTGCATTCAACATCGGTTTAGTGCATCGTACCGTTCATAACTGGTGTCCTGTCTTCACGGTGTCTTGCAATGGAACATGTGAGTTTTTAGTTACCATAAAGCAGAGGTAGGTAGGTAGGTCGTCTGGTCCTTTACATAAAGCAGAGGTAGGTAGGTAGGTAGGTAGGTAGGTAGGTAGGTAGGTAGGTAGGTAGGTAGGTAGGTAGGTAGTCTGGTCCTTTACATAAAGCAGAGGTAGGTAGGTAGGTAGTCTGGTCCTTTACATAAAGCAGAGGTAGGTAGGTAGGTAGTCTGGTCCTTTACATAAAGCAGAGGTAGGTAGGTAGGTAGGTAGGTAGGTAGGTAGTCTGGTCCTTTACATAAAGCAGAGGTAGGTAGGTAGGTAGTCTGGTCCTTTACATAAAGCAGAGGTAGGTAGGTAGTCTGGTCCTTTACATAAAGCAGAGGTAGGTAGGTAGTCTGGTCCTTTACATACAGTAGATTCTCAGTCCTGCCCCTCTGGAAACTTCTCTCAAACTGAGGATCTGAATCCCATTCTGCACACATTATTTTACAAGTTTCTCTCTTTCTGCTTCACTCACCCTGGTCTGAACAGGATGTAGTTGACTCACCCTGGTCTGAACAGGATGTAGTTGACTCACCCTGGTCTGAACATGATGTCGTTGACTCACCCTGGTCTGAACAGGATGTAGTTGACTCACCCTGGTCTGAACATGATGTAGTTGACTCGCCCTGGTCTGAACATGATGTAGTTGACTCACCCTGGTCTGAACATGATGTAGTTGACTCACCCTGGTCTGAACAGGATGTAGTTGACTCACCCTGGTCTGAACATGATGTAGTTGACTCACCCTGGTCTGAACATGATGTAGTTGACTCACCCTGGTCTGAACATGATGTAGTTGACTCACCCTGGTCTGAACATGATGTAGTTTACAGTATGTCTCGTATTTCTGAACAGCTGAAATAATAACTTGGCAGTGATTTGAAGGAACATTCCAAAAAGATAAAGGCAACAACCTTCCCTGCCTGTTGTAACGGATATTGCCATGCGTTTTGTTTGACAACGTAAACTCCCAATAGCCAATATTTGCACATTCAATTGCCATTGACTGCCTGTCTGTCTGCCGTGCTCGTTTGATATACTGCGTAACCTACAGGGGCAAGAAAAAGTTAATTTGTGGAATTTCTTTCCTTCGTAATGCATTTGAGCCAATCAGTTGTGTTGTGGCAAGGTAGGGGTGGTATACAGAAGATGCCCTATTTTGTAAAAGACCAAGTCCATATTATGGCAAGAACAGCTCAAATAAGCAAAGAGAAATGACAGTACATCATTACTTTAAGACATGAAGGTCAGTCAATCCGAAACATTTCAAGAACTTTCAAAGTTTCTTCAAGTGCAGTCGCAAAAAACATCAAGCGCTATGATGAAACTGGCTCTCATGAGGACCTCTACAGGAAAGGATGACCCAGAGTTACCTCTGCTGCAGAGGATAAATTCATTAGAGTTAACTGCACCTCAGATTGCAGCCCAAATAAATGTTTCACCGAGTTCAAGTAACAGATACATCAACATCAACTGTTCAGAGGAGACTGCATGAATCAGGCCTTCATGGTCGAATTGCTGCAAAGAAACCACTACTAAAGGACACCAATAAGAAGAGACTTGCTTGGGCCGAGAAACACGAACAATGGACATTAGACAGCTGGAAATTTGTCCTTTGGTCTGATGAGTCCAAATGTTGGGTTCCAACCGCCGTGTCTTTTTGACAGGCAGAGTAGGTCAACAGATGATCTCCGTATGTGTGGTTCCCACCGTGAATGGAGGAGGAGGTGGTATGGGGTTGGGGTGCTTTGCTGGTGACACTGTCAGTGATTTATTTAGAATTCAAGGCACACTTAACCAGCATGGCTACCTCAGCATTCTGCAGCGATATGTCATCCCATCTGGATTGGGCTTAGTGGGACTATCATTTGTTTTTCAACAGGACAATGACCCAAAACACACCTCCAGGCTGTGTAAGGGCTATTTGACCAAGAAGGAGAGTGATGGAGTGCTGCATCAGATGACCTGGTCTTCACAATAACCCGACCTCAACCCAATTGAGATGGTTTGGGATGAGTTGGATCACAGAGTGAAGGAAAAGCAGCCAACAAGTGCTCAGCATATGTAGAAAATCCTTCAAGACTGTTGGAAAAGCATTCCAGGTGAAGCTGGTTGAGAGAATGCCAAGAGTTTGCAGAGCTGTCATCAAGGCAAAGGGTGCCTACTTATAATCTAAAATATATTTTTTGGTTACTACATGATCCCATGTGTTATTTCATAGTTGTGATGTCTTCACTATTATTCGACAATGTAGTAAATAGTAAAAATAAAGAAAAACCCTTGAATGAGTAGGTGACCAAACTTTTGACTAGTACTGTATGTGTGTATATAATGGTGTGTATATACCGTATGGACGGTATATGAATAGAAAAGGTGTGTACACCAATAGTTATATAGGATGAGCCTTGACAAGAATACAGTATATACAGTGCATTCGTAAATTATTCAGACCCCTTGCCTTTTCCCGCATTTTGTTACTTTACAGCCTTATTCTAAAATTGATTAAACTGTTTGTGTTCCTCATCAAAATACACACAATACCCCATAATGACAAAGTAAAAATAGGTTTAGAAAGCGTCACCTTTTTCATATTCGCCTGTACATCGAGAACGCTTGCTCTGCGCACTCACTTTTCACTATCTATTACTTGATTTTAGTGGTAGTTAGAGCGTCACGAGGTATTTGGTTCTCTGTCCGTTCTCTTTTCTGTCGCCCGTTGCGTTTTCTTATTGCGGCACGCCCTCGCAATGTTCCCTATCATCCCACATGCATCACACTTTTCATGTTTGAGTTTACAGTCAAACGCTCTGTGCTGGCCTTAGCAACGATAACAGTTTATTGGCTGCTTCCCCTTCTTTGAAACCAGCGCATTTCTATGAATGACTTTTCTCCTGGTTTATCAGGGCGCAACAGGTTTCTCATTGAACTGTATGTTTGTGCACCGACAACGCGTATGAGTATGGATTTCTGTATAGCGGCATCAGTTATTTAATTAGCAGCAAAGAAATGTTCCATTATTTCACAGTACTCCTCCCATTCCTGATTTGTAGGATCAACTGGTGGTAGCGAGCCTATTGTTACCAAAGCCATCTTTTCCGATTCTCTCTCCCCTCACACAGTCAATAATTTGTCCTACCCGTATCCAGGGAATAAATTATTCACAAACGTCCACCGTTCACTTGAGTCTCGCATCCAGCGTCGCACGCCAAACACTCCGTTGAATTCGTGGCAAACAAATCCAACGCAGTCCTCCAATGTTATCCTCATCGCCAAATATGTAGTATTTTAGAATGCTTCTTCAAGCAAACCCCATGTTGAGTCAATACTGCCATCTATTGGTAAACATTATACTTAACATAAATATACCAGGTTACTACAGTACCAATCCCCAAAACATCGTTTTAGAGAATTTGGCAGTAAGTCCAACCAGTCTCACAACTGGCAGACCACTTGTAACCACGCCAGCCCAGGACCTCCACATCCGGCTTCTTCACCTGTGGGATCGTCTGAGACCAGCCACCCGGACAGCTGATGAAACTGTGGGATCATCTGAGACCAGCCACCCGGACAGCTGATGAAACTGTGGGATCGTCTGAGACCAGCCACCCGGACAGCTGATGAAACTGTGGGATCGTCTGAGACCAGCCACCCGGACAGCTGATGAAACTGTGGGATCGTCTGAGACCAGCCACCCGGACAGCTGATGAAACTGTGGGATCGTCTGAGACCAGCCACCCGGACAGCTGATGAAACTGTGGGATCGTCTGAGACCAGCCACCCGGACAGCTGATGAAACTGTGGGATCGTCTGAGACCAGCCACCCAGACAGCTGATGAAACTGTGGGATCATCTGAGACCAGCCACCCAGACAGCTGATGAAACTGTGGGATCATCTGAGACCAGCCACCCGGACAGCTGATGAAACTGTGGGTTTACACAACCGAAACATTTCTGCACAAACTGTCACACCAGGGTCTTGACCTGACTGCAATTCGGCATTGTAACAGACTTCAGTGGGTAAATGCTCCCCTTCGATGGGCACTGGCACTCTGGAGAAGTAGGCTCTTCACGGATGAATCCTGGTTTCAACTGTACAGGGTAGATGGCAGACAGCGTGTATGACGTCGTTGTTAACAGAGTGCCCCATGGTGGCGGTGGGTTAGGCCCTAACCCCGCGGGTTTGGCCTTTCAGTGGTATTAATTCGATAATTTCTTCTTGCGGCCCATCAGAGTTCACATACCTGCATAACAGCGCTGCCTGTTCAATATCGATCACATCACACGACTCATCACAGGCAATTGAGTATGCTGGAGCTGAATTAATGTCCTTGATTTGCTGATTGGTGATGTTGCCTGCCATTTTAATGGCCCTTTCCTTCACTGTCTTTGCGGAGAGAGGCATGTCTTTAATTTTCTGTATGATCTCGGTTTTGTTTTTGAAGTCTGAAAATAGGTGCTCTGATATTTTAATGAATGAATCCTACATGTAGTCACCATCTGTGAACGGTTTTCCACGCTTTATTATCTCCCGGGTTGCAACAAAACTAGCAGCAGTAGTGGAGTTTGGAGATGCAATCCACTTCTTAAATCTATCTTTGCGCTCCTCTAATTTCTCCAGAAGTAATGCAATCGCACTTTTTCTCTCACTCCCAACTGGGTACTCGGCTGCAAATGTAGCATGCCTCCCCTGGAAATGTCTTTCCACGTTACTCTTTTTGTTATTTGACGCCTTCTCATTACAAAGCAAACATGCAGGCAATCCTTCCGCATTGGCAATGAAAGCAAATGATTCTGCTGTGGAATCCTGAACTGTGGAATCCTCTGTTCTCCTCAGCTATCTTTCTCTTTTTCCCTTTGGGATCCATGGCCCATGACACACCCGCCGGTTTGTTTGCAACAGCCACCTGTCTGGCACTACGCCGAGCTGAAAGAAACGTGTGTCGCAGGCTATGACGTAAATCTTCGTTGACAGAAATGTTGAAATTAAATATTTATTATACACATTTTTACAGCATTGGATAATAAATTATATTAAAACAAAAAATATATTCACACCATCTTTCTCCATTTTCGTATTTTTGAAAAAGCTCCAGGGAGCCACTAGGGCGGCGCTAAAGAGCCGCATGCGGCACTAGAGCCGCGGGTTTCCGACCCCCGGGTTAGGGTATAGGCAGGCATAAGCTACAGACAACAAACACAATTGCATTGTATCTATGGCAATTTGAATGCACAGAGATCCTGAGGCCCAGTGTCGTGCCATTCATCTGCTGCCATTACCTCATGTTTCAGCGCGATAATGCACGGTCCCATGTCACACGGACCTGTACACAATTCCTGGAAGCTGAAAATGTCACAGTTCTTTCATGGCCTGCAAACTCATCAGACAAGTCACACATTGAGCATGTTTGGGATGCTCTGGATCGACGTATATAACAGCGTGTTCCATTTCCCACCAATATCCAGCGACTTCACACAGCCATTGAAGAGGAGTGGGACAACATTCCACAATCAACAGCCTGATCAACTCTATGTGAAGAAGGGGTCTACTGTTTAGTGGCACAGTGCATGAAGCAAATGGTGGTCACACCAGATACGGGCTGGTTTTCTGATCCACGCCCCTACCTTTTTTTAAAGGTATCTGTGACCAACAGATGCATACCTGTATTCCCAGTCATGTGAAATCCATAATTAGTGCCTAATGCATTTATTTCAATGAACTGATTTCCTTATATGAACTGTAACTCAGTAAAATCGTTGCACGTTGCATTTATATTTTTGTTAAATGTAGTATCAGGGTGACAGTTACAGTCCGAGACACTCCATTTAATATGATATGTTACGTTTGGTATGGTATATATTCATTTGTGGATTTCCATCATAATTTATATGTTACAAATTCCAAATGTATTGTGGCTAATGTTAGCTACGTGGCTAACACTAATGTTAGCTAGGTGGCTAAACGTTAGTTAGGTTAGGGTTAAGGTTGGTTAGAAGTTAGGTTAAAGGGTTCGAGGAAGGGTTAGCTAACATGCTAAATAGTTACAAAGTAGATAATAAGTAGTAAGTAGCTGCAAAGTTTCTGATTAGCTAAAATGCTAAAGTTGTCCATGATGAGATTTGGACATGGAACCTTTGGGTTGCTAGAAGTTCGCGTTATATACCCGACCGACAACCATCCTTTTGTTTTTGCCTTAAAATAAGTAACCTTCTGTTTTATCTAACCATATCATACTTACCATATCAATCTATCCTGGATTTACGTTTACTATGTTACCATATCAATCTATCCTGGATTTACATTTACTATGTTACCATATCAATCTATCCTGGATTTACGTTTACTATGTTACCATATCAATCTATCCTGGATTTACATTTACTATGTTACCATATCAATCTATCCTGGATTTACGTTTACTATGTTACCATATCAATCTATCCTGGATTTACGTTTACTATGTTACCATATCAATCTATCCTGGATTTACGTTTACTATGTTACCATATCAATCTATCCTGGATTTACGTTTACTATGTTACCATATCAATCTATCCTGGATTTACATTTACTATGTTACCATATCAATCTATCCTGGATTTACGTTTACTATGTTACATCTAGTCTATGAGACCAGTCTGACAGTAACCATCACCAGTACTTCTAATAAAAAATAAACGATCAGTTTTATAACTGCACATTTACAATCATTTGTGTGAAACTAACAGTGAAATAAGATCCACACTCATCCTCTGGCTTCATAACATAAGTCCAAACTCTCGTGGTATGGAAGCTCAATGTTTGGTAGTGTGGGAGCTAAACTCATGACTCTGATTCCGTTTCCATTATTAGCAGCATTTAGGCTGTCCACTTTGAAGAGTGGAGACAGAATGGCTATATAAGGAATGTAACATATAGGACCAGGCCCTGCTACCATTATAACCTATACAGCTGTCAGATGTGGGCGTTAACAAGCAACAACTGATATGGAGAGATAATGGTAAAGAACGGTCAAGGGAAGCTATTTTCATATAGAGGGAGGGGACTCTATACGTTAAGCAAAGACAGAATCCTATAAAGATAGGACTCTGTAATATGACAATTTAGTCTTTTCCATGGAAGGGTTCGGCTTTGCTACTCTGTATTAAAGTCTATATTGAATTCACAAGTTCTCGTACGAGTGTTATATTTCTGAGGCAATATTCCACGTGGTAAGAAACGGAAGAAAAAAAAACATTGCTCAAACAAAACCATGTAACCTATAGCAGAAAGCTTTCGTCACACCCTGTCCTTTCCACACGCCCACCACTTTCCTTTCGACACAACCATTCGCCCACACGCCGGTCGCCATAAGGAGGGTATGGCTTGAAGGGATCCAGCCTTCGTCAGATTAATGTCGAAAGTAGATTTTTTGGTTGTTAACCCTAACCCATTTCCTAACCTTAACCTAGTTCTCCTAACCTGCTACAAAAATTACAATCTGACGTTAATTTTACAAAACTGGGTCCCTTCTAGCCATGACCAAGGGCTCCAGAATGGCGCAGCGGTCTAAAGGCACTGCATCTCAGTGCTAGAGGCGTCACTACAGACCCTGGTTTGATTCCAGGCTGTATCATTACCGGCTGTGATTGGGAGTCCTATAGGGTGGCGCACAATTGGCCCAGCGTCGTTCGGGTTTGGGTTTGACCGGGGTAGGCCGTCATTGTAAATAATAATTTGTTCTAAACTGATTTGCCTAGTTGAAATAAATGTTAAATAAAATATAATAAATAAAATACCCATATTGAGCTGCAGCTACCTTCCCGGTTCTACAATCTATAGACTGCCGAGGTGATAGACGAGATCACAAGAAGTCTCGCGATTGTCTTTGCAGTGCTCGGTTCTCGGGTGCTGCCCCGTTGCTTTGTGTGCTCTCTCTCCCTCATCTACCTACCAGACTTGACACCCAGCATTACGTCGAGGTGGACAGCCAGCCAGCGGGCAACCATGGAAGCGAACAAAGAGGTAAACGAAAAACCGTTACTTAAGAAAATTAAAATAAAAACATTTAAAACCGGCCGGATGTTATTGTGAATAGAACAGTTTGTACTTTCAGCGGAGTTGCTTCCTCTATCTTCTTTCCGGTAACAAATCGACTAAAACAGCTGGTAGGTAGTTAGTTAACCGATGTCATTTTACAGTAATACCCTGCTGTGAGGCCGTTATTTGAGATGAATCGGGATTTATAAAATGTGTCAGCGGGGATTGGGGAAATGGGGAATACACAGTGATCTCAACATAGACGTTAAGAGGAGAGAGAGAGAGAGAAAAAAGAGAATACGTGTACAGTTGGAAGCGGGAGTTACTGGCTATGTCTTGGCAGGACAGGCCCAGGATGATTGCAGGAAACCGCAGTGGAAGGAAGGAGAAAGGGAGAGAGAGAGGGGAAAGAGAGAGTGATTGTCTTTGTGCAAGAGAGAGAGAGAGAGAGAGAGAGAGAGAGGTAGCCTAAAGAGAGGGTGATGGTGTTTGTGCTAGAGAGAGAGAGAGAGAGAGAGATCCACTGGGCTCACCACATCATTTCAAAGTGGACATGTGGGTAATATTTGGTTGAGACTGATAATCATGGGACTGTTTCAACAACAGTTTCTTAAACATTGTGGATATAGTGGCTCCATGGAAAACCATAAGAATTAAACAAAGAACTGAACATTGGATGAATCAGGAAATCCTTGAGGCCATTAAATTAAGACTATAACAGAACCAAAGAGGAAGATGCTTTCACTAGACACAGAACCCTAAGGATGTACTGGAGGGTCGGGTCCTAGGTTATTACTCCAAGATGGATGTACTGGAGGGGAGGGTCCTAGGTTATTACTCCAAGATGGATGTACTGGAGGGGAGGGTCCTAGGTTATTACTCCAAGATGGATGTACTGGAGGGGAGGGTCCTAGGTTATTACTCCAAGATGGATGTACTGGAGGGTCGGGTCCTAGGTTATTACTCCAAGATGGATGTACTGGAGGGGAGGGTCCTAGGTTATTACTCCAAGATGGATGTACTGGAGGGGAGGGTCCTAGGTTATTACTCCAAGATGGATGTACTGGAGGGTCGGGTCCTAGGTTATTACTCCAAGATGGATGTACTGGAGGGTCGGGTCCTAGGTTATTACTCCTCGGGTCCTAGGTTATTACTCCAAGATGGATGTACTGGAGGGGAGGGTCCTAGGTTATTACTCCAAGATGGATGTACTGGAGGGGAGGGTCCTAGGTTATTACTCCAAGATGGATGTACTGGAGGGGAGGGTCCTAGGTTATTACTCCAAGATGGATGTACTGGAGGGTCGGGTCCTAGGTTATTACTCCAAGATGGATGTACTGGAGGGGAGGGTCCTAGGTTATTACTCCAAGATGGATGTACTGGAGGGTTATTACTCCAAGATGGATGTACTGGAGGGTCGGGTCCTAGGTTATTACTCCAAGATGGATGTACTGGAGGGGCGGGTCCTAGGTTATTACTCCAAGATGGATGTACTGGAGGGGAGGGTCCTAGGTTATTACTCCAAGATGGATGTACTGGAGGGGAGGGTCCTAGGTTATTACTCCAAGATGGATGTACTGGAGGGGCGGGTCCTAGGTTATTACTCCAAGATGGATGTACTGGAGGGGAGGGTCCTAGGTTATTACTCCAAGATGGATGTACTGGAGGGGAGGGTCCTAGGTTATTACTCCAAGATGGATGTACTGGAGGGGAGGCTCCTAGGTTATTACTCCAAGATGGATGTACTGAAGGGGAGGGTCCTAGGTTATTACTCCAAGATGGATGTACTGGAGGGGAGGGTCCTAGGTTATTACTCCAAGATGGATGTACTGGAGGGGAGGGTCCTAGGTTATTACTCCAAGATGGATGTACTGGAGGGGCGGGTCCTAGGTTATTACTCCAAGATGGATGTACTGGAGGGTCGGGTCCTAGGTTATTACGCCAAGATGGATGTACTGGAGGGGAGGGTCCTAGGTTATTACTCCAAGATGGATGTACTGGAGGGGAGGGTCCTAGGTTATTACTCCAAGATGGATGTACTGGAGGGGAGGGTCCTAGGTTATTACTCCAAGATGGATGTACTGGAGGGGAGGGTCCTAGGTTATTACTCCAAGATGGATGTACTGGAGGGTCGGGTCCTAGGTTATTACTCCAAGATGGATGTACTGGAGGGGAGGGTCCTAGGTTATTACTCCAAGATGGATGTACTGGAGGGTCGGGTCCTAGGTTATTACTCCAAGATGGATGTACTGGAGGGGAGGGTCCTAGGTTATTACTCCAAGATGGATGTACTGGAGGGGAGGCTCCTAGGTTATTACTCCAAGATGGATGTACTGGAGGGGAGGGTATACAAGCGGATGCCTTTTCCTACAGCAGTGTCTCAGTCTGAAGGTGTCAAGAGACTGTCTGAACTAAACTGCTATAAAGCTATAGACCTCAACAATATCCCTGCCAGGTTTTAACCTGCTATAAAGCTATAGGCCTCAACAATATCCCTGCCAGGTTTTAACCTGCTATAAAGCTATAGACCTCAACAATATCCCTGCCAGGTTTTAACCTGCTATAAAGCTATAGGCCTCAACAATATCCCTGCCAGGTTTTAACCTGCTATAAAGCTATAGGCCTCAACAATATCCCTGCCAGGTTTTAACCTGCTATAAAGCTATAGACCTCAACAATATCCCTGCCAGGTTTTAACCTGCTATAAAGCTATAGGCCTCAACAATATCCCTGCCAGGTTTTAACCTGCTATAAAGCTATAGGCCCCAACAATATCCCTGCCAGGTTTTAACCTGCTATAAAGCTATAGGCCTCAACAATATCCCTGCCAGGTTTTAACCTGCTATAAAGCTATAGACCTCAACAATATCCCTGCCAGGTTTTAACCTGCTATAAAGCTATAGGCCTCAACAATATCCCTGCCAGGTTTTAACCTGCTATAAAGCTATAGGCCTCAACAATATCCCTGCCAGGTTTTAACCTGCTATAAAGCTATAGGCCTCAACAATATCCCTGCCAGGTTTTAACCTGCTATAAAGCTATAGGCCTCAACAATATCCCTGCCAGGTTTTAACCTGCTATAAAGCTATAGGCCTCAACAATATCCCTGCCAGGTTTTAACCTGCTATAAAGCTATAGACCTCAACAATATCCCTGCCAGGTTTTAACCTGCTATAAAGCTATAGACCTCAACAATATCCCTGCCAGGTTTTAACCTGCTATAAAGCTATAGGCCTCAACAATATCCCTGCCAGGTTTTAACCTGCTATAAAGCTATAGACCTCAACAATATCCCTGCCAGGTTTTAACCTGCTATAAAGCTATAGGCCTCAACAATATCCCTGCCAGGTTTTAACCTGCTATAAAGCTATAGACCTCAACAATATCCCTGCCAGGTTTTAACCTGCTATAAAGCTATAGGCCCCAACAATATCCCTGCCAGGTTTTAACCTGCTATAAAGCTATAGGCCTCAACAATATCCCTGCCAGGTTTTAACCTGCTATAAAGCTATAGACCTCAACAATATCCCTGCCAGGTTTTAACCTGCTATAAAGCTATAGGCCTCAACAATATCCCTGCCAGGTTTTAACCTGCTATAAAGCTATAGGCCTCAACAATATCCCTGCCAGGTTTTAACCTGCTATAAAGCTATAGGCCTCAACAATATCCCTGCCAGGTTTTAACCTGCTATAAAGCTATAGACCTCAACAATATCCCTGCCAGGTTTTAACCTGCTATAAAGCTATAGGCCCCAACAATATCCCTGCCAGGTTTTAACCTGCTATAAAGCTATAGACCTCAACAATATCCCTGCCAGGTTTTAAAGAGATTGTTTGTTGTTATTCAACAAGAGACGACTAGTTTTCATGCAAGTTTTTTCACTTGAGAATTACTGCACCAATTTTAGATGTAAAAATACGTGACTAAGACCTTGTAAAAAACATCAAAATGATTTACAGATTTCTTGATTTATCTTAGATTAATTCAGACTATTTTAAGAAAGTGTTACTGGCTATGCTGTCTCAAGAGGGATAAACAGGAATATTGCTGCTTTTGTTGTTCTCGTTATTTAAGCGAAGGTCTTTTGAAGGAGTATGCAAGCACAGACATTCACTTTCGCTTAGCCGAGTTCTGCTAGGAGCAGTATGAACCTGGTCTGACAGTTCTGCTAGGAGCAGTATGAACCTGGTCTGAGAGTTCTGCTAGGAGCAGTAAGAACCTGGTCTGACAGTTCTGCTAGGAGCAGTAAGAACCTGGTCTGTGAGTTCTGCTAGGAGCAGTAAGAACCTGGTCTGACAGTTCTGCTAGGAGCAGTAAGAACCTGGTCTGTGAGTTCTGCTAGGAGCAGTAAGAACCTGGTCTGACAGTTCTGCTAGGAGCAGTAAGAACCTGGTCTGACAGTTCTGCTAGGAGCAGTAAGAACCTGGTCTGACAGTTCTGCTAGGAGCAGTAAGAACTTGGTCTGAGAGTTCTGCTAGGAGCAGTAAGAACCTGGTCTGACAGTTCTGCTAGGAGCAGTAAGAACCTGGTCTGTGAGTTCTGCTAGGAGCAGTAAGAACCTGGTCTGAGAGTTCTGCTAGGAGCAGTAAGAACCTGGTCTGACAGTTCTGCTAGGAGCAGTAAGAACCTGGTCTGAGAGTTCTGCTAGGAGCAGTAAGAACCTGGTCTGAGAGTTCTGCTAGGAGCAGTAAGAACCTGGTCTGAGAGTTCTGCTAGGAGCAGTAAGAACCTGGTCTGAGAGTTCTGCTAGGAGCAGTAAGAACCTGGTCTGTGAGTTCTGCTAGGAGCAGTAAGAACCTGGTCTGACAGTTCTGCTAGGAGCAGTAAGAACCTGGTCTGAGAGTTCTGCTAGGAGCAGTAAGAACCTGGTCTGACAGTTCTGCTAGGAGCAGTAAGAACCTGGTCTGAGAGTTCTGCTAGGAGCAGTAAGAACCTAGTCTGACAGTTCTGCTAGGAGCAGTAAGAACCTGGTCTGAGAGTTCTGCTAGGAGCAGTAAGAACCTGGTCTGAGAGTTCTGCTAGGAGCAGTAAGAACCTGGTCTGACAGTTCTGCTAGGAGCAGTAAGAACCTGGTCTGACAGTTCTGCTAGGAGCAGTAAGAACCTGGTCTGAGAGTTCTGCTAGGAGCAGTAAGAACCTGGTCTGTGAGTTCTGCTAGGAGCAGTAAGAACCTGGTCTGAGAGTTCTGCTAGGAGCAGTAAGAACCTCGTCTGAGAGTTCTGCTAGGAGCAGTAAGAACCTGGTCTGACAGTTCTGCTAGGAGCAGTAAGAACCTGGTCTGAGAGTTCTGCTAGGAGCAGTAAGAACCTGGTCTGAGAGTTCTGCTAGGAGCAGTAAGAACCTGGTCTGACAGTTCTGCTAGGAGCAGTAAGAACCTGGTCTGACAGTTCTGCTAGGAGCAGTAAGAACCTGGTCTGACAGTTCTGCTAGGAGCAGTAAGAACCTGGTCTGACAGTTCTGCTAGGAGCAGTAAGAACCTGGTCTGAGAGTTCTGCTAGGAGCAGTAAGAACCTGGTATGAGAGTTCTGCTAGGAGCAGTAAGAACCTGGTCTGACAGTTCTGCTAGGAGCAGTAAGAACCTGGTCTGACAGTTCTGCTAGGAGCAGTAAGAACCTGGTCTGACAGTTCTGCTAGGAGCAGTAAGAACCTGGTCTGACATTTCTGCTAGGAGCAGTAAGAACCTGGTCTGAGAGTTCTGCTAGGAGCAGTAAGAACCTGGTCTGAGAGTTCTGCTAGGAGCAGTAAGAACCTGGTCTGACAGTTCTGCTAGGAGCAGTAAGAACCTGGTCTGAGAGTTCTGCTAGGAGCAGTAAGAACCTGGTCTGAGAGTTCTGCTAGGAGCAGTAAGAACCTGGTCTGAGAGTTCTGCTAGGAGCAGTAAGAACCTGGTCTGACAGTTCTGCTAGGAGCAGTAAGAACCTGGTCTGAGAGTTCTGCTAGGAGCAGTAAGAACCTGGTCTGAGAGTTCTGCTAGGAGCAGTAAGAACCTGGTCTGAGAGTTCTGCTAGGAGCAGTAAGAACCTGGTCTGAGAGTTCTGCTAGGAGCAGTAAGAACCTGGTCTGACAGTTCTGCTAGGAGCAGTAAGAACCTGGTCTGAGAGTTCTGCTAGGAGCAGTAAGAACCTGGTCTGAGAGTTCTGCTAGGAGCAGTAAGAACCTGGTCTGAGAGTTCTGCTAGGAGCAGTAAGAACCTGGTCTGACAGTTTTGCTAGGAGCAGTAAGAACCTGGTCTGAGGGGCCTTAGGTAAGTGTGTGTGTGTGAGAGAGAGAGAGAGAGAGAGAGAGAGATGCTCTGGCATCTTCCCCAATATTTGGAACCAAGTACTGATCACCACAATCCACAAAAGTGGATACAAATGTGACCCCAATAACTACTGTGGGATATGCTTCAACAACAACCTTGGGAAAATCCACCTATTCACCCTGCACACCCTACTTGTCAAACAAACAAAACAAAGGCAAAGTCTTCTCATGTTTTGTTGTTTTCAAAAAAGCTTTTGACTCAATTTGGCATGAGGGTCTGCTATACAAATTGATGGAAAGTGGTGTTTGGGGGAAAAAACATACGACTTAATAAAATCCTCTGTGTACAGCATAAAACATCAAATAATGCAGAGCAGAATTAGACCGATACCCGCTAATGATCAAAATCCAGAAAAGAGCCAGTCAATTCTACAACCACCTAAAAGGAAGTGATTCCCAAACCTTCCATAACAAAGACATCACCTACAGAGAGATGAACCTGTAGCTAGTCCTGGAGCTCTGTTCACAAACAGCCCCCCATAGCCCCAGGACAGCAACACAATTAGACCCAACCAAATCATGAGAAAACCAAAAGATAATTATTTGACACATTGGAAAGAAAAATCAGAGCAAACTGGAATGTTATTTGGCCCTAAACAGAGAGTACACAGTGGCAGAATACCTGACCACTGTGACTTACCCAAACGTATGGAAAGCTCTGACTATGTACAGACTCAGTGAGCATAGCCTTGAGAGAGAGGGAGAGAGAGAGAGAGAGGTGGGTCAGTGAATGGTTACACTGTGTTCAACAGGAGCTGTATACTCTGTCTACTGTATAAATGAATGTTGTTTGTAGAGTGTGTGTGGGTGGGTGGGTGGGAGAGGTGGAGGAGTATTTCAGTAGAGTTGGTGGTGTTGGAGGTAAAACAGTCAGACATTATTCATCCTATAGCACATAACCCAACATGTTCAGGTGGACTAGAACCCAGCATGTTCAGGTGGACTAGAACCCAACATGTTCAGGTGAACTAGAACCCAGCATGTTCAGGTGAACTAGAACCCAACATGTTCAGGTGAACTAGAACCCAACATGTTCAGGTGAACTAGAACCCAACATGTTCAGGTGAACTAGAACCCAACATGTTCAGGTGGACTAGAACCCAACATGTTCAGGTGGACTAGAACCCAACAGGTTCAGGTGGACTAGAACCCAGCATGTTCAGGCGAACTAGAACCCAACATGTTCAGGTGAACTAGAACCCAGCATGTTCAGGTGAACTAGAACCCAGCATGTTCAGGTGAACTAGAACCCAACATGTTCAGGCGAACTAGAACCCAACATGTTCAGGCGGACTAGAAACCAACATGTTCAGGCGGACTAGAACCCAACATGTTCAGGTGGACTAGAACCCAACATGTTCAGGCGGACTAGAAACCAACATGTTCAGGCTGACTAGAACCCAACATGTTCAGGCGGACTAGAACCCAACATGTTCAGGTGGACTAGAACCCAACATGTTCAGGCGGACTAGAACCCAAAATGTTCAGGCGGACTAGAACCCCAACATGTTCAGGCGGACTAGAACCCCAACATGTTCAGGCGGACTAGAACCCAACATGTTCAGGCGGACTAGAACCCAACATGTTCAGGCGGACTAGAACCCAACATGTTCAGGCGGACTAGAACCCAACATGTTCAGACTGACTAGAACCCAACATGTTCAGGCGGACTAGAACCCAACATGTTCAGGCGGACTAGAACCCAACATGTTCAGGAGTCGGACTAGAACCCAACATGTTCAGACTGACTAGAACCCAACATGTTCAGAGCTAGGACTAGAACCCAACATGTTCAGGCGGACTAGAACCCCAAC